>NC_132780.1:165505662-165806495 GCF_048418805.1 Vulpes vulpes
TTATGATCCTCTGTTTTCTTTCTTAAATTCCACATATGAGATCTTATGATAATTGTCTTTCTCTGATTGACTTATTTCACTTACCCTACCTAATACCCCTGGTTCCATCCACATCATTGCAAATAGCAATGCTATTTGCTAAAAAATGCTATTACTTTAGCCATGAAAAAAAAAGAATTCTTTTTTTTTCATGGCTAAAGTAGTATTTCAGACAGAATAATATTTTAATCACATCCACAAGAAGAATTGATCCACCAATTCCTTGGAACCTTATGTGCAGATGATGCTGGTTAGGAAAAAAAAATACCCCAAATAAAATGAAACATAACTGATAAAAGCTGGAAGAACTTCAAAAAGAAATACATATAGCATTTAGTATAGTAGGGAGCATTCCTTATCTTTGGAGCTGAGGAGACTGGTACCTAAGAGAAGCTATTTCAATTAAAACATCAATTAAATGATTGTTCTCACTTTATTAGAATGCCTATGCTCATCTCGATTCACCTCTTTCCCTTCTCATGATGAATGGATAACAATGAGCAAAATCAAGTGGTGGATAGTATTCCATTTGCTCGTATTTTCAATATTTACCAAATTTGTTAGACACAACCCTTGAGTCTTATAAATGTGTTTATCCAGTGTTTATATGAATATCATATATTTGCGACTCATCATGTTCAATATTTCTTTTGGAGATTTTATTTCCAAATTAAATATTCAATGTAAAGTTCTCAAAATATCACCGCGATAGTTTTCCTTTCTTCTACAGTTTAGTCAATAAGCCAATATACTATAGCCATCATTCCTCTTTTCGTTGTTGAGCAAAATTTAGCTCTTGATCTCTGTGTGTGTGTCTCTCCAAATATATTCCTTCTCTTCACAATTTCATCATTTGTTTTTATTCTGCTAACTTTCCCTCCATACTCTCTCATTCATCCCCACATCTGACATTTTGGCAGCAGGCCTTCTGAAAATGTTCTAAGTAGCACATTAGAGCCCTCCAGAAAAGCATAACTCTGTAAGCCTAATGAATAAATCTGGTTTTATTGAAAATTCTGTTTGCATTTTTAAGATTTTGTCTGTTTATTCATGAGAGACACAGAGAGAGAGAGAGAGGCAGAGACACAGGCAGAGGGAGAAGCAGGCTCCATGCAGGGAGCCGGATGTGGGACTCGATCCCAGGACTCCAGGATCACGCCCTGGGCCAAAGGCAAGCACTAAACCGCTGAGCCACCCAGGGATCCCTGAGCCAGCCAGGAATCCCGTCTGCATTTTAATAAAACTGAAAGTAATAGTTATTTTTAAGCTACCTATTTTTGTGCTTTCTGAGGACTAGGAATGGAAAGGTAAAATTAAGAGAAGAGTTTCTTAGGGGCATGCAAGTAGAATATGATAAAGTCTAAGAACTGAATGAAGACTGGACCCAGAGTGTGCCTGGAGCCTTCTAAAGCTAGAGTCCACAGGGACGCCGGGACTTTGCGGCTACAATCTTGAGCACAGGACGTTAAGCAATGATGGCAACTCGCTGATATCTTGTCAGTGAGTTAATTCTCCTGAATGATAGCATTTGGGAATCAGGGAAAAGCCCACCTTTTCCTACATGACCTCCTCAAAATTCCAGGTCTCCCCAACTCGCTGTGCCAATGGATCAGTTTTTCTTATCTGAAGGAAATCCAGCCTTAGATTATGTGTGGCTTGAGACTGAATTTTCTCTTAGTGTTCCTCCTTTACAAAATAAAATTTCCCCACAGCACCTGATTTCGGTCTGTTTGTTCTTGTATCTGTTTCCACTAACTAAAATTGATGAGGCTTGTCATCTAATCCATCCTGCCACTTTCTCTTTCAGCCGTTTATGCTGTATTTGGTTTAGAGTCAGAGGATAATTTCCTGCTCTTTTTACAGGAGGTGAAATAGAAGCTCAGAAAGGCTAAAGCATTGTCCCCAAGGACCACTGAGTCAGTTCATTCATCGCCAACCCACTTCTAATTCCAATCTGGTGTTTTTTTCTTAAATTGTGACACCTTGTGTATCAGTCAGAGTCTTAGAAAAAGAAATTTCCCCAAAAGGGTGCAAAGGATAAGGCTTTAATAAAACGAAGGTTTACAGAGATGTGAGAAAGTTAAGAAAATAAACTAAGAATGGTAGAGCAATGGAACTTGCTAATAGGAAGGCATTACCACCCCCAGCGATGAAGACATCTGGGGACAAAACATGGATGTTGTTGTCAGAGCTCACTGAGACTTGGGGCTGAGGAGAGGAAGACTCCCAGCAAGAGGTACCATGTGGTAGGACATAGTTACTGCCAGAGAGGAGACACCAAAATAAGTTGTCTCTCCCTCCCTCTGATTTCCTGCTGGTGCTTCTCATTGCCTAAACCCAAACCATTAGGCAGCCAGGAAAAGATCTCATGTGATTTCTTCCAAAGGTGTCAGCTTCCAGAGGCCAGGAGCACAGGATAGATCTAGGGGCTACAGCTGAAGGGTAAGAAAAAGAATAACTTTTTAGGCATATTTGTGAATTGGTAATTCTAATTTTGAAGGTATAATTAATTCACTAGAGACATGAATCATTCCCATTAGAAAAGTTAGCTTAGTATTTAACTTGAAATTTTATGCTTGTGCAATCTCACTTATAAAAAGAGCACATGATCTCAAACATCCCTAAAAATTGCAAGGCTCTTGTTTTCTGGCCCATCATCCAGCATCAGTAATTCCAGTTGATAAGCATATGCTTTCTGAAGTGCAGCATGAGCCTCCCTAGGAGAGTCTATGTGGGCCACACGAAAAATTTTAATGTTCTTTCTCACGAGAGGCTGCGTGGAGAAAAGCTAGAGGGAGGTCTGAACATTAACACAAGACATCCCAATTGGCAAACTCACACTTTTCCTCAGCATTCAGTCACTGAATCAAATGCAGCCCTGACTGCACTCTTCCAAGTACTAAAAGCACCATTGCATCTCATCAAAGAGGAATATCCTTTGTTCTTAACTTCTCTACATCCTGTTGGTCTACCACATTCTCTGTCCCATGTCTCTAACAGTGCTTTCTCATTTTTCTACTGCATATTTCCCCTAACCAAAAGGACTAAGGAGCTTAATTGTCTGTAATTTGTGTTACTAACAGAATAAGTGTATTGTACTTGTCTCTTCAAATATCCACAAATCTCAGATTCTGATATGATCTTCAACCATTCCCAGGAATAATGTTCCCCCCAGTAATTGAAAATCATGAAACTAGAGTTCTTGGGCCAAACAGGGGAAAGCATTCAGACTGAAGATATCTGGATTATATGTTGATAGCCCAACATTCTCCTCAAGTATTACCAACAAACCAGACAGAGAAGCTTCCCCTAGTTTTCCATGATTTGATCTAGATTAAGCCTGTCACACATATACCACTGGTAGAGCTATTGGCCTCAATAGTCTTCATTAAAGTAAGACAAAGTGTCTCTTGGCCAGTCCCATATATACAGTATGAGACCTTTATCTGTAGAATTCACCTCTACAAGAATGTGACAATTCAAGTAGAGCTCTCGGTTGAGCTGTAATCTTAATAAGGCAGGCTTCTGGTTCTTTCAAGATTGCTTTTTTCAGCTTTTTGCAATTCTAATCACCTTCTTTCCATGATAATATCTGGTGCCTTGGGAGGTTCTTCCCCATTTTCCTGATTAAACCTTTTTCCAAAATTGATTTGCCCTAGAATACAGATCACTAATAACAACTTAAAGTGTTCCCCTATGGCAGTCATCCCATATACACATACATACATACATACACAAAGTAAGATTTGAATATAAGCAATGATCAGGTCGGACATGCAAGGAGCAAGCCAAGCACCTGTGGAGACTGAGATAGATCTCCAAAAGAAAAAAGTGTTTTGACATCAAATTCCCTAAGTTTCCGGCCACCACTCAGCCCTGACCCAACTTTTGGTTACCCATCCTAAAATTCTGAGATCCTCCTGTACCTCTACAAGATCCAGATGCTGGCCTCCTTTTTATTTTTTTTACTAGCACAGCTTTATTGAGACACAATTCACCCATTTAAAATGTTCAGTTCCGGGATCCCTGGGTGGCGCAGCGATTTGGCGCCTGCCTTTGGCCCGGGGCGTGATCCTGGAGACCCGGGATCGAATCCCACGTCGGGCTCCCGGTGCATGGAGCCTGCTTCTCCCTCTGCCTGTGTCTCTGCTTCTCTCTCTCTCACTGTGTGCCTATCATAAATAAATAAAATTTAAAAAAAAAATTTAAAATGTTCAGTTCCATGGTTTTTACTATATTTAGTAATATTGTCTTTGTGTATGGTGTGGTATATTTTTTGGTATATTCTCAAAAAAGTTGCATCATATTCCCATCATCCAGTGTGTGATGGTTCTGATCTCTCCACATGCCTCCTAACATTTGTTTATCTCTAATTATAATCATCTTAATGATTATAACTCATCTTAATGAGTGTGAACCACATCCCATTGTGGTTTTGATTTGCATTTCCCTGATGAGTAATGATGTTGAGCACTATTTCATTTGCTTATTGACCATTTTTATACCTTCTTTGGTAAAATGTCTACTGCGATTTTATGCCCATTCTTTAATGGAGTTATATGTCTTTTCATTACTCAGATGTAAGAGTTCTTTCCATATACATATATAAGTGCCTTTACCAAATATGTGATCTGCAAATATTTTCTCCAATACTATAGGCTGTCTCCTTGCTTTCTTGATATACCCTTTAAAGCACAAGTTTTAATTTTGATGAACTCCAACATATCTATTTATTTTGTTGCTTTTGTTCACTTCTAAGAAGGTTTTATCTAAAGCAGTATCAGAGTGATTTAGTCCAATACTTACTTCAAAAAGGTTTATAATTTTACCTCTTACATTTAGTTCCTATGATCTATTTTGAGTTAATTTTTGTGTATGGTATGAGAAAGGAAACTATTTGCATGTGGATATCCAGGAGTCTCAACACCATTTATTGAAAAGACTGTTCTTCCCTATTAAATTGTCTGAGTACCCTTGTAGCTTTGTAGTAAGTTTTGAAATCAGGAAGTTTTGGTCCTCCAACTTTATGATTTTTTTTTCAAGATTATTTTCTCTGTTCTAGGTTCCTTGAACTTCATATTAATTTTAGGAGCATCTTGTCAATTTTGTAAAGGAGTCAACTGCAGATTTTGATAAAGATTGTGTCTGTATCTGATTTTGATAAAGGTTGTGTTTAATTTGTAGATCTGAAGAGAATTCCCATCTTAACAATATTAACTTTTCAAATCCATGAGTATGAGATGTCTCTCTACTTAATTAGGACTTCTCTAATTTCGCTCAATATTTTCTTTTGCTTTCAGGGTATAAATTTCATATTTCCTTTGTCAAACTTTTTCCCATTTTATTCTTTTTTGATGCTGTTATCAATGGATTTCTTTTTCATTTTAGTTTTCAGGTTGTTCATTACTAGTATACAGAAACTCAGTTGATTATCATATATTGATCCTGCATCTTGCAAACTTACTCATCTCATTTACCAGATCTCAGAGTTTATAGTAAATTTCTTAGGATTTGCTATGCATAACATCATGCATCTGCAAATAGATAAAATTTTACTTCTTCTTTTCTAATTTGGAAATCTTTTATTTCTTTTTCTTTCCTAAATCCTTTGCCTAACATCTCTAAAATAATGTGAAGAAAAATGGCAAGAGTGATCATCTTGGGCAGCCCAGGTGGCTCAATGGTTTAGCGCCTCCTTCAGCCCAGGGCCTGATCCTGGGGACCCAGGATGGAGTCCCATGTTGAGCTCCTTGCATGGAGCCTGCTTCTCCCTCTGCCTGTGTCTCTGCCTCTCTCTCTCTCTCTCTGTCTCTCATAAATAAATAAATAAAATCTTAAAAAAAAAAAAGAGTGATCATCTTTGTCTTGTTCCTGATCTTAGGAAACAGATAGATTAAATTCACCACTATTATGTTTGATTTTAGCTGTGAGGTTTTTGTGAATTCATTGTCAAATTGAGGAAGTTTCCTTCTATTCCAAGCTTATTGAATATCTATATCCTGAAGTAATACTGGGTCTTGTCAAATGCTTTTTCTGGGTCTATGGAAGTGATTGTGTGGTTTGGGGTTCTTTATTCTGTTGATGTGGTTTGTTATATCAATTGATTTTCAACTGTTAAACCAAAACTGCATTCCTGAGATAAATCCTACTTGGTCATGGCATATAATTCTTTTTATATGCTACTGAATTTGGTTTGCCTGTATTTTGTTAGAGATTTTGGCTTGTTTATTCATAAAAAATATTGGTTTACAGTGTTTTGTTTTCCTTTGATATCTTTGTCTGGTTTTGTTATCAGTGTAATACCAGATTCATATAATAAATTGGGGATGTTCTCTTCTATTATTTGGAAGATTTTGTTAAAATTGATATTGATTTTTCTTTAAATGTTTGGTAGATTTTTCTAGTGAAGACATCTGTGAGTAGGACTTCCTTTGTGGGTAATTTTTTATTATTAATTCAATATCTTCACTTGGGGGCAGCCCAGGTGGCTCAGCGATTTAGCTCCACCTTCAGTCCAGGGCATGATCCTGGAGACCCGGGACCAAGTCCCAACGTGGGCTCCCTGAGTGGAGCCTGCTTCTCCCTCTGCCTGTGTCTGTGCCTCTCTCTCTCTCTCTCTGTCTCTCTCTGTCTTTCATGAATAAAAAAATAAAATCTTTAAAAATATATATGTATATCTTCACTTCGTATAGGTCTATTCAAATTCTTTCTTGAGTCCGTTTGGATAGTTTATATCCTCAAAATTTGTCCATTTCATCTAAATTATCTAATTTGCTGGCATGCAGTTGTTCATATTATTTCTTTATAATTTATTAATTTCTAAAAGTTAGAAGGAACATCCCTCTTTTCTTCTGTTTTTTCTAACTTGAGCTTTTCTTTTTCTTTTTCTTTTTTTTTTTTTTTCTTGGTCAGCATAGGTAAGGATTTGTCAGTTTTGTTTATCTTCTCAAAGAATCAAGGTTTGGTTTTGTTGGTTTTTCTCTCCTGCTTTTTTGTATTCTCTGTTTTTTTTGTTTTTTTTTTTAAGATCTTATTTATTTGAGAGAGCGCAAGCAAGAAAAAGCAAGAATGCACAAGCTGGGGAAGGGGCAGAGGGAGAGGGAGAAAGAGAGAATCCCAAGCAGACTCTATACTGAGCTCAGAGCCCAATATGGGGCTTGAGCCCACAACCCTGAGATCACAACCTGAGCCAAAATCAAGAGTCAGTTGCTTAACTGACAGCTCCATCCATGTGCCCTATTCTCTATTTTAATGCCTTTACTAATATTTATTATTTTGTTTCTTATGCTTGTTTTGGGTTTAGTTTGTTTTTCTTTATCTAGTGTTATAAGGTAGAAGATTAGAATATTGATTTGAGATCTTTCCTTTTTTTTAACATGAGCATCTACAGTTATAGGTTTAGATTTACCCGCATCTCAAATTTTGGCATGTTTTGTCTTCATTAATCTCAAATATTTTCTGATTTCCCTTGTGATTTATTCTTTGGCCAATTGATTATCTATATGTGTTTGATTTCTACATGTTTGTGAATTTCAAAGAATTTTAGTTTACTGGGAATGGGTTTGGGAGTGAGTATTCGAGGTACCTTCTTAGATCCCCAGGAGTAAACTAGTCCCAGCCTAGAAGAATATCTAAAGAGAAGTCTTCTATCTCTTCAAGATAAATCTGGCATTCATGGTTCCATCTCAGGGCACTCCCAGTTTCCAGGAGAGTGAGGACTGTGGTTTTCAAAACAGATTTTTTCTTGGGATGCCTGGGTGGTTCAGTTGGTTAAGAATCTGCCTTCAGCTCAGATCATGATCCCAGGGTCCTGGGATCAAGTCTATAGGACTCTCTGTTCGAGCCTGCTCCTCCCTCTGCCTGAAGCTCCCCCTGCTTGTGCTCTTTCTCTCTCTCTCTGAAAAATAAATAAGTAAAATCTTTAAAACAAACCAAAAAAAAAAAAACCCAGATTTTCTTTCTCTGTATTTTTTTCTTTCAGAATGAATTTCTTTCCTGAGACTTCCTGAGTGTATCATAGGAGCTGAAAGATATAGGAATGAAAGAAAACAAAAACAATTGGAAGAAAGAGGAGAGAGCAAATAAACAAGCAAAAGCAAAACCAAGATCTTCTATTTTGCTCGAGTTTGATAAATGTGGCTGATTGGCAAATTACTGTATGCATATCTAGTGACAGAAGACAAAACCCATATAAATTCCCAGTATAATCTAGGGACTACATGATTTGCTTCTTTTTTTTTTTTTAATTTTTTATTTATTTATGATAGTCACAGAGAGAGAGAGAGAGGCAGAGACACAGGCGGAGGGAGAAGCAGGCTCCATGCACCGGGAGCCTGATGTGGGATTCGATCCCGGGTCTCCAGGATCGCGCCCTGGGCCAAAGGCAGGCGCCAAACCACTGCGCCACCCAGGGATCCCATGATTTGCTTCTTACATCAATACAATCTCATTTTTCATTTTCAGTGAAACTTTGTTTTCACCAGCATTATCAGATTCCTGATATATCTGTTCCCTCCTATTTATGCATATCTGCTTTATCTCCATATATTTTTAAATCCCACTAATTTATAAATGGTTGTTCTTTACAACATACAACATGTTATCAGGGCTTTAAAAAAATTGACTGAAAAAAATTTAAAAAAATAAGAAATTGACTGGCAATAGCCTATGTTAAAGTAACATGTATGAGCTCATGTTCTCCATCATTACTTACTATAAATTTAGTTTGTAGATTGTTAGAAAATAATTTTAATAAACTGGAGAGTATATCGTAATGATTCAGAGTTTGGGCTCTGAATTAGATATTCCTGAATTCCAGTCCCAAATTTGTTGTTTACCAGCTCTGTGAACCTGAGTATATTACTTAATCGGTTCAAATTTCTGTACATACCATTATATAATAGGTTACATATAGCAGTAGATTTGGAATCATAATAGTTGCTAAAAATATCCTTGAGCATTCAGTATGTGGCATGAACTGATCTAAGTGCTTTCCATGTATTAATTCATTTAATGCCTATTGTATGTTTGGCACCATAGTAATACATGATAAAACACCTGCTAAATATTTGCTATTATTAATCATGTTAATGAATCGATTTAATAATGTTAAATGTTGACAACTATTAAAAATCAGAATTAAAACAAGGGTCTATCACTTTCTATCACAATAAAGACTCCTTTAGCCTTTATAGAATGAAATCTTTCTACATACTATTTGTCTTCCGTTATGACAAATGGTATAATGAGGCTACATTTTACAAAAGGTATTTGAATTTGCACCATGCCCAACAGTGATAAAAGAGAAGTTTTATTCTCTTTTTTGACTTAGCTCAAGTATAATCTTCTTCAAGAAAATCCCCCAACTGCCCCTCACCCACCCTGCCAATCTGTTTTGGCAGTTAGCAAGTTCTCACACTCAATTTTAATAATTTCTTAAATAGATTTCACTGAAGAGTTAGTGTACTGATGCCTAGTCATTTTCAGTGCACTAGTGACCAAAGATTTATTGAGAATTTGGGCCTCCTTTTTAGGAAGTTTCTCCCTATCCACAAGTTCCAGGAAGAGACTTTGGATTTCACATGGAAAGTACTCAGTGGTTATGGCTGCCTGCCTGCAAGAATCAAAACCCCAAACAAAATCCATATGAAGCTTCTGTGTCCAGGATGTCTGAGTGCCCCCCGCCCCTCCCAGCTGCATGCCACAGTATATCAAAGGGTATTTTGACTCCTGTTTGACATGTTATTATTTTTTATTCAGTTCTAAAAGAGTGGAATGCTGTCAGTATTTGAGGAGATGGCCAAGAGGCATTCGTTCTGTTCACAAATAAATTATTAAGCTCTAAATTTGTTGATTTTCGGGCATACATTTTATTCATCTGCAGATCAGAATATTTACACATTGGATATGTTGGAAGTCCAAGGAATAATTCAATCAACAATTCATTTAATGGCCAGCCCAATTTGAGCAAGCTCTCAAAATACTCAAGAAAAAGTCACAGTAAACAATTAGATTGCATCCAGTTTGGATAGTAAATGTAATTAAACCCCTGGTGCCATTGTCTGAATTGATAGGTCTTCTAAGGTATTTCCACTAGTAACAATATCTATAATTTCTTGAACATGTGCTTCACTAACATGATAGTATCTAATTCTTATATAAATTCTAAAGATAGTTATTATCTTCACTGACAGTTCTTTAAATTTAAGATAGATTTCTGCTGAGAAATACGCCATGACAAAGATAATTCTGCTAAGTAGCTGATTAACCTGAGGACAGAAGAGGAATTTCCAGTCAGCCCCAGTTTAGACATAGTGTAAAGAATGTTTTTGAGAAAAGCTACATTTTTTTCTGATACATTCTCTCTGTTATAACAGCTTGCTGGTATCCCACTCATTATAATGAATGACAGAACATCCACATGGAAGTAATCCCTGTATCAAATATTGAAAAAACAATTCTACCCATTTGAGAATTTCCACTAGATTAAAAGTAAATTAGTACATATCATGTGTTTATACATGTGGTATCTCTAATACATCACAAGGGAGATACACTCATTTTATAGATTAGAAAAGTGAAGTTCAGAAAATTTGAGTTACTTTCCCAAAGCAGCTAGTAAATGGCAAAGTCCAGACTCACATCCAGGTCTTCCTAGCTCCAGAGCCTTTCTTTTTCCATGACTGCATTGCCAAGCCCTGGGTGAGTTGCTTTCCCTTCCTATTTTATTCTCAAAATTTAACTTTTGGCTCTACAGCCCAAGAACACAATGTTATTTAAGAAAGACATAATTCCAATACCTTAAAAAATTGTGAAACTCTCCTCATTAACAAATTCTGATAGAGATTTAAAAAAAATTGTTCCCAGAGTCTCCCTGTTTCATGCTGCCCTCCTATTTTCCTCCTCCACATTCTTCCATCTGGTTAAGTCAAGGCAGGGAGTGTTAAATTCCTGTGGTGTAAGATCTTTACTAAAACCTTTTACAATAGTTTTCACCATGATCCCTAAGAAGCACCAAGAAATGCAATCACTACGTTAAGACCAATTTACTTGATAGCCAGAGTGGGGAGAAAGACAGCATTTATTTTTAGTGGCCAATGTGCTAGGCATGTTCACATAATTCTCTCCTCTCACTAGATTGAGAAGAATATTGAAAATAAGGACCATAAGTTGTAAAAATGTAAAAGGAGAAATAGGTGTTGAAACTTCAAATAATGGAATGGAAACTGAAAGGAAAAAGAACTTCATTCGGCTGGAAAGTGAGCTGAACAACTCTTGCATGAGCTGGGATAACTATTGGGGAACTCTCTAGTACCTTCTCACAGGATTTGTGCCTGGCCTAACTTTTTTATTTTTTAAAAAAAGTATTATTTATTTATTTATTTATTTATTTATTTATTTATTTATTTGATAGAGAATGTGTGAGAGAGAGAGTGTGCACACAAGTGGGAGATGGGGAAGCAGAGGGAGAAGCAGGCTCCCCACTGAGCAGAGAGCCTGATGCAGGACTCAATCCCAGGATCTGGGATCATGATCTGATCCAAAGGCAGACACTCAACCGACTGAGCCACCCAGGTGCCCCTGGCCTATTTTTTTAATATGGTCAGAAATATAACAAATATTGGTATCAATGTTCCCAGAACTCTAGAGGTAGGCATGAGGCCCAGGTTTCAGAACCCTGGAATCAGAGAGGTAAACCAACTTCTTCAGATAACGTGCAAGAAAGTACCCACACGATACTCAAACCCAGGTCTATCTGAGAGCAAAGTCTGCATTCTTAAATACATCCTGACTTATAGACAGAACTATGCCAATACCACCACAGGTAAGGACAGTGTAGCATAGGAGAAAGGCATAGAGTGGATGCCTCCTCTCTTTTCTAATTGTATGACTCTTGGCAGTGGTTGAATTTTCTGAAAGTTTTTTCTCATTTGTACAATGGGAATGGTAATACTTTCAAGAGTGCCTAAGCGGAGGCACTTAGCATCATGCCAGACACAGAAGAGCTTACACGTCTGTCTTATTTCCTGTCTTTAAAACATCCATGGAAAATATTTTATAACTTTATTAGAAGTTCTCTTAAAATTAACTTAATATGTCCTTGCACCAATTACATTTTGGGTTCTGTTCTAAGATTAATATTGCTAGTTGAGAAGCTAAGGAATGAGAGGCTGAGAAAAACAAAATATACATTATAAGAAAACGTAAGGGTAAATCAAAGCAAAATGTGTAAATTCTCTTTGTTAGTCGACCCTTAAACAAAATGGTTCAGTAGCTTTTGCTTTGAGGTATATAAACAGAAGAAATTTACATTGATAACTATCTCATATTTGCTTTGATTTGGCAACCCTGGGAAATGTTCTGATTACAGTTTTTTTCCATTTTACATGCTTGGTTCATCCCACTTGGGGTAACTTTAGCTACAATAAAGAGCTCCAATGACTGACAGCAGTTCTCTCAACAAAACATCAATTCTATAGCAAACACCATTGTCTAACTATCCTATGAGGTACTGGTCCTCAAGGGAGTGGTTTGGACAAAAGAGTTCTGTTTAATGAAAGAAGATAAAACATCCTTTCTTCTCTGTGGTATTTCCTGAAGTCCTGAGGCTTTTTGCATCAATAACTCAGTGAGATTTTGGAACAACCTCTATTTCTCATTTCCAGTTGTCAACCTTGAAGAAAAAGATAATATGAAATGTTTCCTACAATCTAACCGATACTCTTTATTATTCACATTGCCTCCAATTCACAAGTATAGGTGTTGTTTCAAAACATCAGGAGCTTCCCGGGTAAAATCTTAAGCTGACCTCTATGCACTGAGGTCGAGGATAGATAGCAAAGGAGACAGGCAGATCACTCCTGATTGGTAGGCAGCAGATTTCATAAGCAAGGGAACTTATTTCTAAGGTTTGTCTCAGGCAGCCCCAAAACAGGTAGATTTTTGCATTTTAGCATATGCTAAATCCAGGACAATGTGGCTCACTCCTAGGACCATGGCCAAGGTATCTAAGATGGCGTCAATATTAGGCATAGTTACATGGATGGAGAGTAATGCTTTGTGAATTCTTAGAGGTCCACAGTCTTCTGCCATGAGCCATCTGGTTTTTTACCAGCAATGCCAGGCTGTTGAAAGCACAATGGGCAGGGAGGGCAATACCCACTTGGTTCAGTTCTCCTATTTCCTTCTGCCCCCTGGGCAATTTATAGTATTCGATGGTTACTATTCTTACTGGTCCCAAGTTGGCATTTCTCCTTAACACTGGTTTGATTACTATAACCCAGAGGTAGAATTCACCTATACAGGTGTTTAAAGTTTGACCTTGTAAAATATCCATTCCCAATGTTTTCTCTGGTACTGAAGAAATAAAAGCCTTAGGTTGTTATGGAAGGGAATGTCCAAATTGCATTGTCAAAGGGACCTTCCTAACCATAATTGTAACCATCAATGGTACGAAGAGGGCCAAAAAACTTCTGAGGGTGACCACGAATTAGAGTATATTCAGCTCTAGTATCAATGAGAGCCATCACCTTTTGTTTCTCTGTGGGGTACCAGTGAATAGTGAGCTCATAGTGAAGCCTCTGATTGCCCCGACAGCCCTCGCAGGCAGGCAGTCTTAGCCTGCATCCCGCCCCCGGAGTGTGGGTGGCACCCACCACTGATAGGACTGCATCCCTAAGGCCTCTGCTGGAGCTGATGGGGCGTAAGGGATAGTAGGGACAGGTGGGACAGGTCTGAACCGTTGTTCATTTTCAAAACTTTCCATAGGCTGGCCAAGACATTATTAGGTTCTCAGTCTGTCTTTTAATGTGAGATTTCAGCAGCAATGAGGTCAAGCCACATTTGCTTCTGGGTTACTTTTACCAGATCTTTTACAATTGATAAACTTTTGGCTTTTCAAGCTCCCTCCCTGTCTTGGGATTTTCCCACAGCCGTACTGATTCCCAGATTTGTCAGTTTCCTCCAGATAAGCAGTGAATGGCTCAAATCATAAATGTCTTATCCCACAGCAAGGCTCAGCATAGATATCAGCATCCATACCAGGTAAGGGGGCCACTGGAGTATCATGCCTTTCATTCCTACAGTGAATGTGACCCAATCAGGGCCTTCAAAGCCAGGGACACAAATGATCTGTCTCACTCCCTAATCCTTAAGAATTTGTTGTACCTCTCTAGAGATTTTCGGGCTCACACATGCCCAGGGAGAAGAGAAACCCCCTTCACTGAGCCGAGCCTCCCTGCAGATTAGAATAATCCAATCTATAAGGTACCGAATGCCTTGAACTCCCTAAGCGCAGGTACTGTTGGAGGGCATGGTGTGTAGTAAGATTGCTCATTTTCTTTGCTTCCTGCCAAGTCAGAAAAATGCCACTGTCTCCCCTTACGCTCCCACCACTCCACCCCGCCCCCAACTGCTACTCCCCACTTCATAGCCACATTATGTCTGGATACTTTCCCCAGCATTTTGCTGGAACTTGGCAGCTGTATCAATAAGCTCAGTGGGAGTGTATTCTCTCACCATGAATGGTTCCTGAACTGAGGGCTGCCCTGCTGACTGGAGTTGTTATTGCCGTGCTTTTGCTTTCTTTTGTACCGGGAGTCATACACCATGGGCTGTTCATCCATTTCACTGTCAATCACTACAACATCCTCCTTTTTGTTCTCAATTTCCCAGGGATTCCACCTCTTTATGTCTCAATCAAGCTCTGTCACCAGTGTTCCTCCTTCACAGCACCCTACAACCTCCTAGTTTTGCAGAATGACGTGCTAAGGTCGCCAACTTATTATCCTACTCTCTCACCTCATCTGTTAGCCCCCAAACCAACAGAATTGTAAACAACCTCACATCCTCTGATCTCAGCTCTTCTTCCAACTTTCTAGCTCAAGCTTTGGCTCTAACAGGGTATGAGTGTGTAACCGAACTGCCCATAGTAGAGCCCAGCCACCTATGGAAGCCATGTGTTTTTCTGCTGCAGTTCCCCACCCCCACCACGCACAGTTCTTCCAACAAGTGCATTACACCAGCCAGCATTTACGGAGTATCCCTGCAGTCTCACACTACTGGCCACAACTATTTAACATATGGGCCATCCTTCCCCACATAGAGGTCAATGGTCAACACAGGATTTCCCTCATGGATGCCTCGTTCCCAACACCCATCTGTCCTGGCTGACTCACCAACTGTTGGTTCAAAACCTTGGGAGCTTCCCTGCTGAAATCTGAAACTGTCCCCTATACAAAGAGGACAAGGAGAAAACAAAGAGAGAGGCAGACCACTCCAGATTGGTAGGTGGCAGTTTTAATGAGCAAGAGAACTTACAAGGCTTGTGTTGGTTGTCTACAAGACAAATAGATAATCTAATTCACCCACTAGAATCTTTAAAAAGTAGGTCTTAACTGGGTTCAGTCATGTGTTCAGTCCAGATATTCCCAACCACACCTTACTCTCTCAAGGCTGTACCCTTAAAACAACTCCTAGTGTGCAAATGGTGGGTGGAATGTACATTCCAAGGGCAGAGATGGGGAGAGTCTCCAACTGTCCAGGTCCAGCTCCTTGGTCAATGGTGGTCATGTTCTCTTGATGTCCTCCTCCAACAGTAGGATAGTACCATGAAAATAAGGATAACTATATAACAGCCCAAAGTAAGGAATAATAAAGACTTTTTTTCACTGGTGGCTCCTACAAAGGGGGGGGGGGGATCTACTGCCCTGCAACAAAGTAGACATGAAGAAGTTCAATTACACATGAATTATTTGATCTACATACAGTATTTTGATGTTTCCAATAAAATCTAGTGCGTCAAGGAAAATAGTTTCTTCCACCTGTAGTTATTCATTCAATAAATGTTTGTTGAATGCCACCTACATACTAGCACTTTGGTGGCTGCTAGAAACACAAGAGTGAACAAAACAAACATGTTGTCTGCCACACTGCAGGGATCTTGAACTTTGGAAGTGATAAGACAGGTATCCCAAAGTGATTATTTCAGCATCAAATTAAAGGATTAATGGGGGGTAAGGGGCCACCTGGGTAGCTCAGTGGTTGAGTGTCTGCCTTTGGCTCAGGTTGTGTTCCCAGGGACCTAGGATTGAGTCCCACCTCAGGTTCCCTTTGCCTATGTCTCTGCCTCTCTCTGTGTGTCTCTCATGAATAAATAAATAAAATCTTTCTTTTTAAAAAGAAAGGATTAATAGGATGTGACCAAATGAAGATAGCATGTTCCACAAAAGGAAATAACACCTGCAAAGGCTCAAAATACTGGAGGGGCAGAGCAGGAAGTCCAGTATAAATTGGAAAAACTCTAATGAGATAAGTGAGGTATAATGATGTCAAAAAGTAGGAAGAGCCCAAGTCCTTGATGACTAATGAGTATTGATAAGGTTTCTGAACTAGACACCACTAAAAGATTTTAAGAAATGTAGTGATATAACCAGACTTGTATTTTTAACAATCATTTTGGCTGCTAAGCTGCAAGAAAAATGATTTGGAGGGCAAGAAGAGTGGCTAGAATGAGCCACATAGACAATTTCTAGGGAATCCGGGCAAGTCAATGGGGCCTAGAGGGAGAGAATGGCAGTGGGAACACAGAGAGGTGAACTGTTGAAAGATGCTTAGGAGATAGAATCAAAAGGATTTAGTGATTGATGGGATGTACAAGGTGAGGGAAAGAAAAGTCAGGTTAATTATTGAGTTTCTGAGTTAAGCAGAGAGAGTGTGAGAGAGTATCACTCACAAAGACAAGAAACTTGTAGAAAAAAACTGGTGTGGAAAAAGGGGTGAGGGATTTCACTTTGTTCATACTGAATTCAAAATGCCTGTAAAATGTCCAACTGGAGATGTACCAAGGCAGTTGGATGTATATGCCTAAAGGATCAAAAGAAAGGACTGGGCTAGAAAATACAGTTTTGGCATAAAAAGTATATCCAAAGCCAAAGACAGAAAGTCTAAAAGTTTCCCATTCTGGTTGATCATTATGACTCACCTGAAGAATATACTTAAAATATATATATTCTTGGGTCTCCATTTCCAACATGCTGAATCACTCTGGAATCCAAAGACCTATTTGAGGGGGGTCAAGCCTACAGAAAAAGACACCCTTCCAGAGACCATTTACTAAATCCTCAAGGGTCTAAAATTGAGTAGTAACAATTGAGTAGTAAGGATGACTCAGATATACATAGAAGTTCAACCCCCTAGTCCACACTGATTAGACGTGAGAAGTGAAGGAAGAAGGAGTTTAAGGTCATTTTCAAATTTCTAGCCCAAGGAACTTGATGGTAGGAGGGTGGAGAGACAATGGAGGAAATCAGATTTGGACATTGTGTCAAAGACTGAGGCCTTAAGTTGACCACCAGTCAACTAAAGAGTCCTTTCCCCTCTTACATAGCAATAGAGTAGCTGATTTTAGTTTGGCACATGGCCACCCAAAATAAAGGTAGCATTTCACACTTACAGCTAGATATAGCCAAGTGACTAAGTGCTGGATAATGATATGTAATATAAATTTATTGTAAGATATGTTTGCAACTTCTAGAAAGTATATTTAAATGGAAGGGTGGGGTGGCTGCTTGTTTTGTTTTGTTTTGTTTCATCCTTTCTCTTTCCTGCAGGGGATGAGAGTCAGAGCTCTACTAACAATCTTGGATCACCAATTTAACTGGGCTGTGGAAACCACAATTAGAAGAGCCACAATGTAGAAAGAGCCTGGGTCTTTGGCTTTTTAAACATGAGAAATAAAGAAATTGCTAGTTGTTTAGCCTACTGTGATTTTGTTACTTTCTGTTAGTCACAGCTGAATTCTAATCATAATAAATATCAAATGCTAATTTTGAGTTGTCTGTAGAACTTCAAGGAGGGAAGGATGTTGGATGTACTGATACAGAACCAGGTAAGACATCAGCATTGGAGACAGAGTCTGTAAGTGACCGCATGTGGGTCATTCCCTGAAAGTAAGTCCATGTGATTTTTTTCCAATAGCCTTCAGCAGCCAAATCTAAGAGTGAAAAAGTTAATAAATGTTCATTTAGACATTAACATTTAAATTCATTTTCTAACCACAACTATAGAGTGATTTAGGAATCAAAGTTACCTTCTATTTAAAAGATTGCCTTTGAAAATAAAAGATTTACCACAACTACTCTTTATATAATTGGCTACTACTCTTTATAAGGCACTCAGACCATAACAGGGTAGTATAATCAAAACCCCTTTTATCATGGAGAAATTATGACTAAAACCAAACGAGGATATAACCTAATGTGCCAAATACAGTACAACATACATAAAAAATAAACACTTAGGAACAATTATATTTACCTTATTTTTACAAAAACTAAATGCAAGCTTGAGCAACCCCATAGGCAGCATAATTCTTTACCGATTCAAAAATAGATGCTCACAAATCTGAGAAAATATACATGTAGCCACCTGTTAAACTTACTAAAAAAATTGCCAATCCCACTGTACAAAATATTCTAATAAGAATACTCAGAAATTAGTAATCTATGTATGTGCTGTTTTTAAATTTTGAAACATTTCCCATGGTAGACTTCATTAGAAGATGCAATCTCTTCCCACTTTTCAGACTAGTTTCTTAAAAATAAGTGCCCTAGCTTCAAATATAAATTATAGAAAATGAATTTCTTATACCACTTCCAAATTTAAAGAGCTAGAAAGTGTTTTAGGTCGTGCTATGTTTCCTCCAAAGTAAGTCTGAATAAATAAACCAGCACGCACATGTCTGATTCTGTGAGGTTTTACCATTAGCTTTTAAACCCAGGCTACTTTGCCTCTTCTCCCTATCACTTGTCAGTTTTCTCTCAATTGAGTACTACAAAAATAATTTTAACATAAGATTCACCAAACTGAGGGAGACAATACACTATGAAAATAAAAATTACAACATATATTGCAGCTGGATATTAATTTGGTGCTTATCTCCCCTGGTTAGAACTGCCTTGGCCACTCCCCTCATCCCTGCAGACTAGAAGGTAGTTAAATCAGTACTTCGCCAATTTCAGGAATCCAACCTGCATCTAACCAGTGAGAGAAGATGAATTCCTTTGTGGCTTGAATTCATGTGGTCTTGGGCCTTAGCTGGGTCAGTGACAAGGAATCGAACCTGTCTTCAATCTCCTGATACAGAAGCTCTTCATTAAGGAGCATCAGAAACCCAAATGAATCAGAAACTTAATCAGAATAAAGTCCTAGAACTGTAAGGTTTGAAAGCTCCTACCCAGAGAGTAAGCATTCCCAGAAGGGGAGAAAGGAGATCCGGTAATAAAACTGGGTTAAGAACCACAAGACCTAGAGTTTTAGTCTTGTTCTGATACTAATTAGCTAAGTCTGTTTCCTTCTCCCTAAAGCAGAGGATTGAACTGGGATGATCTCAGTGGTCTCTTCTAACTTTAAAAATGTAAGTCCTGGGGATTACAGAATGCTATGACTTTAGCACTATTTGCTTGCAAACTCCTGAGCACAATGCACTCCTTTATTGTCCTTTCCTTTTGATCTTGGCCTCCAGGAAGCTTCTTCTTTAAGATTTTACTTATTTATTTAACAGAGAGGGAGAGAGCACAAGCAGGGTGACCGGCAGAAGCAGGCTCCCCACTGAGCCTGACCAGAAGCTCCATCCCAGGACCCTGGGATCATGACCTGAGCCGAAGGCAGATGCTTAACCAACTGCACCACTCAGGTGCCCCTCTGGGAAGTATCTAACTCAGATGGGGTTGTTTTTTTTTTTTTTTTTTTGCTCTGTAGCAAATTGTTTCTCATTACCTCTCTCCTTCTATTGATATTGGTTCTTTCAGACCAATATTTACCTTGTTTTCTTCGCTATTTAGAATGGAGTTACCGAAGTCATCAAAGTGCAAAAGGAAATTTTTACCTTTACGAACTTTTAGGAAATTTTTAAAACTAAATGTAAAAATTTCCATTAAGGAACTTTCCTTTTCGCATCACACATGTTACTGGATAAAATATGGTATAGGAAAGTGATTAAATCAAAATCATGTGGGTTGTTAAAGATTATTTGGTTGTTTGGGGTCTCCTAGGATACCTCCTTGTTTTTCCACCAACCCACACATCCTCTACATTCCAAATAAAGCCTTTGGAATCTGCTGAGCTTTTTTAAGGCTCTCAACATTCTCTATGACTTCACCATATCATTAAAAATCTAAAGTTATTTAGCATAATTTAATAGTATTAGCAAGATTTGTAACCGTATCCAAGGATATAAACTTGTTTGTTGTGACAACCACCCAAACACTCCTAAAGGCCATTCAAAGAAAAAGCATACCATGTCAAATTTTCAGTAGTTTTATTGAAAAATGCCTCTTTTGTTTCAGAAATAAATAATATAAGGCAGTGAAATTCACAATCTGCAGTTAAAATATAAAAGCAGCAATTCTATGTTCATAGTCTTGCAAACATTTTCCAACTGCTTTTGATAACTAAGAAACATTATGTTCTGAAAAAAAAAAAGTTCATACTAAATATACAACACAAACATGCAATTCCATCGCTGCAGAATAATCTGCAATTTGGCATAAATGTTAGTGTGTCTAAAACAAGGAGGTTTAAGGCAATATGGAACTGTATCCAGTTGATACAATAATTTCAGCTACATGGCTTAAGGTTTGTGGTTGTTAAAGGAGATGTATAAGAGCATTCTATGCCCTAATGTATAACAGAAGATAGAAGAGGAGGATAAACCATTGCAATGGAGTTGGTTTTATTCCCTCCTTTTCTGTTTGAGGAGGGGAATTACTTGAATCGTGGTGTAACTGAATCCCAAACAAGTATTGGAAAAGATGAACCGCCCTCTCGAAATAGACAGTAGTTCGGGCTTCCAGGACTTACTGCTTAACCTAAGAGTTTCACTGAGGCTGCCCTTTGTGCTAAGGAAAGGCACAAGGCACGTTCTCTCCTTGCAGCTTTTGCCAGCAAAGGATTTTGCAAGCATTTCAAGGGCAAAGGCAAAAAAAAAAAAAAAAAAAAAAAGTCTACAAGACTGCGTGCAGCGAGCTAGGTTTCCTGCAGAAACAAGGTTCTCTACAGTCAGAAAGCGTACTCTTGGATGAAGCAACGCCGGAAGAAACATCGCAGATAAGACGTGCACCGCTCCGTCTGACCTGTAAAGGAAAATCCCAACACCTCCCCAGCGTGGCCGCGCTGCGCGGTCGCGGTCTCAGGTTCGCTGCCCGGGGCCGCGGGGCAGGGCGCGCCGCCAGCGCGCGTGGGGAGGGTGCTCGTCGCCAGGCTCGTCGGCGCCGTAGTCCTCGTACTCGTCTGGCGTCCGCTCGGGCTCCACCGGCACGATGAAGGGCTCGCGCTCGGGCAGGTAGGCCCCGCCCTCGGGCACGTACGGCTCTGTCCGATTCAACATTACAGTTATGGCATGATTTGGAAGGCACACAAACAGCAAAAGCTAAATCATCACCCGAGGTGATGGCACTCCAGTCTTAATCTCATCGCTATAAATAGATAAGTTACAATGTTCTGATTACGTCCGTTTGCAGAGAGAATTTGGTGATGATCAAATAATGGAATGACACTTTTTTTTTTTTAACCTTCGAGGATCCAGCAGTAAATACAACCATTGCACAAATATACCTGGGAAGGGTCAGAGGCTGCGCCAAAGAACTGTAAACGCAGAAACCTAGGCAGGATTTTCGCAAATCCCCAAGTAACTGTTCATGAGTTCACACTCCTCAATTCAAAGAACAATTTGGAAAGATGAGGAGGAAAGGGGAAGTTTTATTGGCTCCTAGAAACTGGACTGTGGAGGTGAGAATCAACTATCACCAGGTGATATACAGTACATGACATTTTCTGTGGCTGACTCTCCCACAGACTGAGTTACAGTCGGTGGGTAAGGAACACCAGTGACTACAGCGAAACAGGAAGGAAAAAAAGTGATTATAAAACTTTGGTGTGAAAATTGCAATTACAAAACCCAAATGAGTACATGTACAAAAAATAATAATAATAAGACACATGCCCTGAATCAGACACATCGCTAACAAGCAAGAGATGAGGAGATTCCATTCGGTGTTATTCCGGCATAGAGCAAGCAGCAGGCTTTGATGCAGAAGCTTATTGTAGAATTGTTAAGTGATTTTAGTGGATAGGATCACATACAAATCATTTACAAGCCACAATTAGTTTATTATTTACATAAGACATTTCTCTTTAACCAGGTTAATTGTTTTTCTCAAAATGGCATAATCTCCGCTGGTTAGTAGTTTTATTATGTGCCTCTTTCACAACTGAGGCTCCTCATGGTTGTGGGTTTGAACTTTTTTTTAAATAATATTTTTCTACATTATTACTGAAATGCATCAGGCTTATAAACTAACACCACTGCTTTTGTCTCATTCAAGTTAGTATAAAGAGTCTCCACCCTCCTTTATGATGTCCACCCGGTTCTTTAACCATATCTGTGGTGAAATTTCCATACAGACTCATTTCCTAATAAGCACGTGCGCAAACATCTCAGAAACAGGATTTTCATGTATTCAAACTGTAAGCAGCACTGGCGACTTAGAAAATTTGTTAGCCGGAACCTGAAACAGGTCAAAGATGATAGTTTTTAAAAGTTGAATTACTATGCAAAAAATATATATACACATCCATCTAAGTATGTAATGGTTAAAATATATATATATATATATATCCATATATTTCCAGTTATTCACACATACCATAAGGCAGAGGTATTTAAAATTTATCTTATAAAGAATTAAATTGTAATTTTGTGAATGAGTTGCATGAGAAATTTGCATTAAAATTCATTATTACTTTTGGTCATATGTAAGTATACACATAAATATATAGATATATAGATATTTAGATATTCAACTACTCATGCACTATTTGCTAGTAGCCAACCATATCAAACAGCAGTATCATTTTTAAAACTTGCAAGATGCTTGAGGGTGCGCTGATGAAAAGGTCACCACTGACCACAGCATGAGTTTCTTATTTCCAGATCAACATATCTCCCCTGTTCCCACATTCCTCAAAGGCGGGCATAAGAGACCTGGCCTCTATAATTGTCAAACACTAGATGTGCACTACCAATTCTTTGAAAAAATCAAGTCCCAGATTTTATGAACATTAATACTATGGACAGTGTGAGCCAGTAAATTATTTTCAGTTGCCTGCACCATGTTATCAAGTAGTTTGCCTGAACATTAGATTCCCAAAACAATTTTTAGTATGGATTCTTGACATTCTATAATTATATTCAACAAATCCCTGTTTCCAATCTTTAGGTTTAAGAAAAAAAAAAAGGCATTTGATAGCATTCTCTGAACTCCCAAAAGAAATTAAGAAGAGGTTTATGATGCGATTTGGCAAATGTAGACATACAGGAAGGAAGAGCAAATAATTACTCACTCCTAACAATGAAGTAATGTTTTACGCTTTGAGAGAAAACAATGTGACTACATAATCGAAACACGTAACTGAAAGAGTCGATATCTTCAAGAAATCCTCAAATCAACCTTCCTTCAGTCCTAAGGAACTTCATTTCCATAAAGGTTCTTAATTCAGGTCAATTGGCGTTCCTACACTGGCAACAACATACCTGGATAGCCTTGCCCATTGTATGGGATGCTGGCACACTGGGACGAGTCACAGTATCCAGGAGGACCTGGGGGGCCTCGGATACCTGAGTTTCCAGGACGACCCGGGGGGCCAGGAGGACCTCTTGAGCCTGTGGACCCTGGTGGACCCGTTCTGGATTCTCCTTGAGGACCTAGTATGGGGTTAAAACAAAAATTTCCCCTTTTGTTAAATATATCTCCTGAGGCAATCAACAATTCTCAAGACTAGACGATTCACTAGGGTATGGTAAGAAAATATTTCCTTAAGAGATCACCGGTATGAAGCAGTGTGGAACTTTCTTACCAGTCATCATCCATCAAGAGTTAATGATAGATATACAACGACTTTAACGATTTTATCCAAAGAAAATTGGACTTGCCAAGAATTAAGCCAAACTAAAGATATCAATGAGTTCCCTGGATAGCTCCCACTCTTACAGAGATAAAGCTATCTGAAGGAAATGGCTATATTAGCCACATGAGACTGCCAGGAAAACATGGGAGTGCCTGCTCCACACCTCCAGACTACGTGAAGTAATATTATTTCTGGATCAAGTTATACTTATTTATGGTTAACATAAATGTAAAGATTTAACCATGAAGGCTGACCTTGGTTACCAGGGTCTCGTGGATCTTAAAATGAAGAAAAACAAAAATCCATTTTCAATCTAGTAAATGAAATGCATAAAACAACTAGATGACTATTATTTCTCTACAAAACATCAATAAAGAAACTATGAATGAAATCTTGCAACATGTCAGGCTTTTAGCGAGGATATATTTTCTGTCTGCTAGCAACTTCTTGAAGAATATGAGAAGAAACAGGAAATAACACCATCTTTAAAGTCTATGTGGCCAAACAAAACAAAGAGGAATTCCATTAAAACAAAAACAGCAACCCTCTGTGTAACTAAAACTCCTACCCTTATATATTAAAGTTCTAGTAACTGCTTAATAGAACGTATTCAGTTTTTTGAACAAAGAGAACATAAAAATGAGGAGGTTATACAAGCTGAACTTCTTGCTAAAATATATTCATGATGGCAGGCGTGCCTGGACCTAACAGGATGAGATGGTGAATCTCTTGAGGTTGTATCCTCTCTCAGTACTTGTGCTGTTTACTTATTTGATGTCCTGGCAAACATACCTGGGGGGCCAGGCAGCCCTCGAGGTCCTGGTGACCCAATACCCCTTTCACCCTTCTCTCCTGGCAAACCTAAGCAAGGACAAAAAGAGAAAGCACAGGGAGAAAATGATCTGGACACACGTAGTTTTCATCTTAACTGGTAATGCTTAACTCAAGTAATCCACTTCTTTTAGTGAAAGCAGAACCTAATTTTTCACAGAAGTTCACTCCTGGAGCCAAATTCTTTCTAGACATTTGGGTAATTCCAGATTCATAGCCAAAAAACAAATCTGGCTACAAGTCAGGGGAAAAATTATTTGAAGAAAACAAACATGTCTAATATATATATATATATATTTAGAAACAGTAATTAAGAACAGGATCTTGAATAAATAGTTATAACTCATTGAGAAACATCTTAAAGGTATCTTATGTTTGATAGCCCCATCATTGCATAGCATCCAAACCATTAGAATTACAGAAGCATCTAAGCCTTCTCCGGAACATGAACTGCTGCTTTAACAAAAGCAAACACCCAGAGTCCTGACACATCTGGAATCAAATAATCCTATTTTTCTTCTTTTCCTACAATGACACTTATCTACCATGAAATTAAAGCCAAACAAACATGTAAAACCAATGCCAGGCCCTGAATAAAGGAACCAAAGGAATTCGGAGCTAAAACTGTAGGGCTCTTTAGTACATTCAGTTGGTGCCCAACTCTTGCCAGTCACAATAATTAATCAGATTTTAACATCTGAGTGATTTTGCCAAAATACAGTTTCTTCCATCAACAATGACAGCAACAATCAGAACATAGCATTATCTTTACTGAGATCTCCTGACAAAGTGTTCCTGTGTTCTGTGATATGGATCTTGATGGCCTGGGGCTGCCTAAATAAAAAGACAGGTTCACGGACACACAGCTCTTCTGGGGCTGTCCAAACAAGAATAGTTAAAGCAGTTTGCCAAGTTCAGTCTTCCATGTGCTTTTCAACCTGTCCCAAATCCCACACTTGCAAACTCCTTCCTTTTCCCTGCATAGCAGCGGGAGACACCCACCTCGTTCACCTGGGGGTCCCTGCATCCCTGGAGTGCCGGGGAAGCCTGGTCGCCCCCCAGGTCCTGGTTCTCCTCTGGCTCCCGCGCTGCCAGGGGGGCCTGGGGGGCCTGGTGGACCTGGTTGGTTGCGACTGGAGTGATAATCATTTGGAATCTGATTCAGCATCTGATTGAATCTGCTCATCTGACCTACAAACAGAAAGAAGACTTGTTAGTGAGAAACCCAGTAGGAAGGGATGAGACGGTGAAATCTTTTAGTGCCTAGTGAAATCCATCTCTATTCCTCCCCCTCCAGGACACATTCTAATTAGAAGCCTAAAAATAAAATAAAACACTCCAGCTATGCAGGACAAAATGATCCCTGATAAACAGTTGTCTCCACAAAATACTGACCAATAATACTGACAACATTACTATAAACCATAAAAGAGTTGTGAAAGTTTAATATGGCTCTGATATAAAGCCCTGTGGTTTGCCAGAAGATGTCACTCAAAAGAGAACCTTTCTCAAATTAAAGAATTATACCATTTTTGTGTGTACCTAAGAATGATAATCAGGCTGTAGTGTAAATTGGAATCACCTGTGGGAGCCATTGAAAAATACCGATTTCTGGGCCTCATCTCCAAAGATAATGATTCACTATGCTTAAGGTGTGGCCCAGGAACCCTCGTTTTCAACAAGGTGATTCTATTGCAGGTGTTCCTCAGGATCACACTTGAAGAAACACTGTTAAGACTTCTGAAAGAGGGAAACTCGAATTTAAGGCCATACTCAGTTCATGGGCACTGAGCTTTATTACATGGTAGGCTTCATTGAATAAGAAGGAAGAATATGTGAAAAATAAGGAGGCAATAAGAAGGTCCCCATTAAAATGTACTTTCTGTGATCAAATTAATCTTGATGGGCTTCCTTCCTTAAAGTCATAGAATAACTTAAAGTTTATATCTTTAAAAATCCAATGTTTGCTGCTTCTACATATACCCAGATGACGATCACTGAAAATCCTAATAAGGAAATTGGAAAGCCCTTTCAAAATATAATTTTGTATCAGATTTAGTATAGGAAAACAGACTATTATTTTACTTTGGATTCTTACTTTATCTTAATGATGGTCATTAAAATATCAGTAGTTTTATTGAACCAGATACAAAACTCATAACACATAAAAATACAAAATGAAATGAAATGAAATGAAATGAAATGAAATAATGAAATGAAATGAAATGAAATGAAATAGAAGCATATATCTTAGGGACGCCTAGGTGGCTCAGCGGTTAAGTGTCTGCTTTCAGCTCAGGGTGTGACCCTGTGGGATCGAGTCCCACATCAGGGTCCCTGCATGGAGCCTGCTTCTCCCTCTGCCTGTGTGTGTCTCTGCCTCTCTCTCTGTGTCTCTCATGAATAAATAAATAAAATCTTAAAAGATAAAATAAATTTTAAAAAAGAACCATATATCTTAGAAACTTTATGACTCAAACTCTGCATTTTCCTGCAATAAATTTAAAAACCATTCATACATTAAAAATAAAAGAAATTTTACCACTTATCAATTGTTCACAGACTTGTCTTGCAACTGCTCGCATCATGTTCTGGGAAGCAATGTCTCCCTTGTTAATTAAATCAATGAGAATCATTAGCATATTATTTCTATAGTTTCAGACTTCAATGTTTAACACACAAAATAAATGTGAATCAGATTTTAAGAAATACATACTCTATCGCCTTTCTCTCCTTTCAATCCAGATGGACCCTGAAATGTAGGAATTTCATAGATGAGAAACTGACAAACATGATCTAAAATGATTCATGAAGGCAGGTGACAATGAAAGAGAGCAAGTTCTGCTTTCTAACAGATTAACAAAATGACACAGCATATTTATATCCAGGTTACTCACATTTTGCTTGTCTGTAAAAGGGAATCTTTCTGCCTTTCTCTGTCTCTCTCTGTCTCAGAAGCAAATATCCTCCAAATTAGTACTGAGATGTAAATTCTATGATCACACATTTAGAAATTATGTACTCTGCAGACATTTATGATGCTGTTCACAATTTAAGCCTGGAACTAAAATATGGATGAGAAATTGCCCTTGATACCTTTCCTTTACATCACTGTGGCTGGGTAGCTCAGCTTCCTATTGTACATCATCCATGAGGTTAATCTCGGTTCAGTTCTAATAAGAACCAGTGGGCTTTTGGTCAGTTTTCTAACTAAATATGTATCTCTAACTTCTTCCAATTAGTGTGTGTGTGTGTGTGTGTGTGTGTGTGTGTGTACATTGGGTATAAAAGGAATCATGTCTCTCTTACTAAATAATTCAATCCAAATGGTGGTCCTACATCTAAACACAGCCACAGAATATTTGTCCCTACTCTGTCAAGCCTCTCACTGGCCATGAGAGGATCTCAAAAAAAGTCTTTTTTTTTTTTCTAAAAAAGTCTTCTATAGTGCAAGTTTTTGTCCTTCCATAATGTGTTTCTGGACGGCCAGCTGCTATGATGGAAGGAACATCCAAACCATTGACAAACCCGATGCTCAGGTAATACCCCAAACCAAACCACTTTTTACAGTCTTCAAGAATTTTGACTGAACTCCAGTATCTTCCTCACTGGTCTTCTTGTTTTCCAATTTTGCCCCTAGGGAGTCTATTTTCCACCCAGAAGCCAGAGTGATATTTTTTAAAGGGAAATGAGATTCCATCACTCCTTAGCCTCTAACGGCTTCCCATAACACTTAGCATAAAATAAGAATTCCCTATCATCGGCTAGGTGGTCTACATGATTACCTTGCCCAGCTGTCTGACCTTGCCTATTAGCCCTCTCCCCTTCAACTCTCTCCACTTAGGGTATGCCGGCCTCTCTGCTGTTCCTTCACAAACCAGACTCATTCTTCACTAGAGGCTTTTGTTCCTACCTGGAATCTTCTCCCCACAGATCTTCAGACAGCTTCCTCCCTCACTTCACTACAGTGTCAGCTCCCTGACTACCAGGTCTAAGATAGTCACCTTCTCACTATCACAATTATTCCCCAACCCCTGACTCTGTTTCCTTTTTCTTCTTATCACTCAACACCACCAAAAACTGTATTGTTTATTTACACATTTTTGGTTTACATCCCCCAGAATCTCCATGAGGACCAAGACTTTGTCTTGTTCACACAAACTTTGTATCCCCAGACCCTGGAACACGGATTAGCACATTTAGGCACCAAACAAGCAGGTGTTGAGTAAATGGTCAGGAACATTCCACAAGCAGTTCCTTAAAACATCACCATACAACATCCTGTATTACAAGTTAACAAGATACCAATTGGTTACAATAGCTAATGACATGAGCTAACAATGGGAGCCCAGCTCTTTGCTAAGACCGTTACACGCCCATCTGCTAGTTTTAGTTTTAGAAATTAAAGGTAAGACAAGACAAGAAAAGAAGGAGCAATTTTCCACCTTAGAAGGAGGAGAAAAATAAAGGGAGCAAGAGGGTAGGTAAAGTCCAAATCAACATTACCAAATTGTAATAAGAAACTGAAGTTTGGTGCTCCCTTTGCCAAAAATACTAGATTCTTATCAAAACACTATTATTATTTATTTTGGAGCCTTCTGTAAGTTGCAATGAATTTTTTCTCCTACATTTATTGCTACTTTGAGATTGTTCCTGGTGTGTGTGTGTGTGTGTGTGTGTGTTTTAATTTACTGCCACTCTGAGATTGTTGTAGTATAGATGATTTATAGAAACCACCTTTATTGCCAGTATCTAGAGATCACATTTCAAGTCAAAGAACCAGAAGTTTCTTTTAGGTTTCTAGCTCCAGCCATCAACTACATCAGGTATATTCTTATGTGGGACTCCATTTCAGTCAGACTCCAATGAAACAGAATTGTGAATGGGTAGAAAAGCTTCGTGTGCTTTTAACTGCTCTTGTGAAGTTTCTGCCATGATTCATTGAGGAAAAGAGTAATAAATTCATGTCCTAAGGCACACACAGATTGTAAAGTATATCAGGAATCCTTTCATCTTTATGCTGCTTGCTTAATTTTATGTAAACATAGAAGGCAGGCCATGTCACATAAAGATTCTACCCTAAGTTTCTTTGACATGAAACAGCTTTTAAGCTTGGGTTTATATAACTTGGACAATACTTAAAAAAAAAAAAGAGGTCTGTCCAGAGAACAGCCCTGATGGATCTGTGTCATTGCTAATGTTTGGGCTTCATTATCTTCAAGGTAAATTTTTATCTTTTAGAATTCAACTCGGACAAATAAACTGCCGAAAATATTTTCACACTTCATCCGCAAATGAGAAAAAGGCTGCAAAGAAGAATATGACACTCAACAGTCATTATAAATACTTCTGGATCTGTAATTTTTGGAACTTCAAATTCAGTTTTGGAGAGACTAACCTTAAAACCCCACATGCACATAATGTCATATAACTATTACTTTAACCAAACCATCTGACTGAAAGAAAGTTAAACTGTATGTAATTTGGAGCAGGGGAGTATAAAAAAGTTAAGTAGTGGATTAGAAAAATCCTTTTAATACTAGGACTACTATTCTAGCATCCTCAATGAAAGAGAAATAAGTGAATGTGTGGCTGGATGACCTTCAGGAAGGTTAGCATCTGCAAACTATGGCCGGAGGCGCCATGCACCACCATCATGTATTTTTTCTATCTTAAGCAGCATACCACTCCTAAATAAAAAGAATCATTCTGCTGACCCAGCCTTGAGTGTTTATACAGTGCAGAAATATGTGTCTTGGCTCAAAATCCCATTCTCCTTTTAAAGAAACCCTATGACCACAATTTTCAACCCAGAATATTATAACTCAGAGAGAAAAACTTTAGAACCAGTACCAAGTTAAATCCGTGGGTTTAGCATAGTTTCAACAAATGCTTCAAACCCATTACGACAGAGATAACATAAATCGGCCAAAGCCTTGCAGCACCCTCGTTATTTATGACCACAGGAAAATGACTTTCCACACGCAATCTGTCCACTTACTGGTCTGCCATGGTCTCCGGGTTTTCCTGGTTTCCCACTTGGTCCTGTGACTCCTGGGGAGCCTGGGCTTCCCTGCAACACACAAGCCAGGCTGAGAAAGGGAATAACAATGAAAAAAAATCCCATCTAAAGTAAACTAACAAACGTGGCCAGCTTTAAAAGCCTTTCACAGAAGCAGCATATGATAGGGAAGAGCAAAACCAAATTTTAAGACAGCATGAAGAAAAAAAAACCTCAAAAATTCTTACTCTTATGGAGTGTCTAGTTCTAAAATATATTTTAAGACCGTTTGAAAAGAATCTATGCATAGGATCAGTTTCACAATTTACAGACTTCGAGTCTAGTAAATTGGTTACAAAATGAATTTGCAGAAAGGAATCCCTGTTTTTTTAGTTTACTTCTATTACAAAACCAGAAAACCCACCCAAAGACAGGAGTGAAAACTTTGGTTGCAGAGTAGCTGGGTTTTTGCTGAATTGGGCGCCACTGTGGCAGTCTTCGCTTGTTTCGGGGAGTCCCTCTCACAGCCTAGAAATTCACTTTTTCTTTGGTGCTTTCTCTACATTTCCACTTTGTTCTATCATGTCAGCACTCTTCACCCCATCCAAACCAAAAGAATTTCTCCCTGTTGCTTTTAACACAGCTTTAAAAATCTCGCCCATATTTTCATAGAATATTTATAATAGCTACTAACCAATATTTTATGTTCTAAAGCCTAAAATTTCCTTAAAATGGAATCATCAAATTTTGTTACACAGTTAATCCTTTACTTTGTCGATTATACAAATATTAAGTAAGCTCTGTGGTAAATAGAGCTTTAAAATGCAGGTTTACTATACACATAACTTCTCCTCTACCTGAGAACATATCTATTGAGCATAAATAATAAAATTATTTTAACACATGCTCTCAAGTCTTCCTATTCTACCACAAGACATGAAGAGCATCCATCACCTCAAACAAGTTCATTATTATCTCACCTCAGATGCAAGTATATTGATGCCACTTTCCAAATCATTGGCTGAGTATTTTCCCCAAAGATCTTAGTTAGAAGATCTACTTAGGTGATGACTGATAGTGCTCAGTAATAAATATCCTTAAAATTGAAATATCACAAACCACCGATTCTTAAAATTTTAGAACAGAAAGTAACAAGCAGGTCTTAAAACCCTACCACTCAATGTGGTGTTGAGGATAGAGCACCTAACCAGCTAGTGGCCAACTCAGTCAGGGATGTTTTTCTCTTTTTCAAATATAATTTGATGAAAAAGAAAGATTCTGCATTCTAACACAACAGTTTTCTGTAGCTCATTTTGATTTTGGAAAATAAAACACTCCCTGGACAGTGTACCCCACAGCACTGATGGAATGTTTCCCAAAGGCCAGGCTACTGGGCTTTTCCTTAGCAGATGGGGGGAGGGTTTGGGTGGCGGGAGACAATGATGGAACTCATTAATTTCTTACCGGTGGCCCAGGAGGGCCCCTGGGTCCCATTGCACCATCTTTTCCAGTAAAGCCCTATTGTAAACATAAAATTAATTATGGATTAGTGAAATAACAACTGAGTGAAAAGGAAAGATGCAAAAGAGCTTGCTCAGAGTGAAGGGTCAAGTACACACTTGCAAGTAACCTTCCAATACGAAGACCAATATACCCCCCCCAAAATGCTTTCCAATTTACTTTATGCCTTTTAATGAATACTTAATTTCCATACTTATTCATCTATATAGTAATAAATAAAGTCATTTTAAGAGTCAAACTAATCTTCTCCTAAGATGGTAGACTCCTCTATAAAGATGCTCGCTTTTGCTTTTGTACAAGTGTGAGGAAGCCTAGAGCAAGGCGAACCCTTTCTACTGAAAAGTCAATGTCCACAAACTAGCCCCAAAAGCATCAAAGTGGCAGGAAAAGAAATGTTGCTGACCAGAGCTCATGTATCATAATAGGTGAAGGAGAGGCCAACTACCTGATTAAAAACTCCCTCGCTTCCTAAGCAATGGCCAGATAGCCAAGGGCAGGACTACTGGTGTCTCCACTCCTGGGGCATTTCTTCCCACATTCCAACCCCAGAAAAGTGGAAGTTCTCTTAACTGCCTTCCACTCAAAAGAAAATCCTCAAATCCTCAGCTAATTGTTTTCAGTGTTTATCTTTCCTCATCTCACATGAAAGGTCAGATCCGCATGGGTGTCAGGTTGACTAGGAAGAGAGATGTGCCCCAGGAGCACCATGCTTGGCTGTGTGGCCTTGCTCTGTGGCTCTCACGACCTATGTCTGTACGGTGCCAAATGACCTCTAACTAGAATGAGTCACTCTGCTACCCAGTTAGCACTCATTCCAACAGAGAGATCTCTGAAATTCAGCAGAGGATTTCTGAGTCAGGTCTTTTTTATAGTTCTTGCATTCCTCTGTCAAAGGAGATTTTTGTCTCCGTTTCTACAGGGAATAGGAGTGATAATTTCATCCATATTCTTGGATTCTAGCAAAAATCAAGAGCATTTGGATAACTGCCTGCATTAAATATCCATGGTTCCATTGATTTTACAACAGAGGAAGTTTAAATTATTTCTTTAAAATAGTATTAGAAATATTCCACAGCCACCACCCCCCATTTTTTTTCCAGACACTTAAACAGATAAAGACTGTTTCTGGGAGATCCAGGCCTGCTTAACAAAAAACAGACTCCAAGTTCATCTGATGTTACATCAACACTGCTTCTGAGAGCCACTTGAGAAGCAAAAATGATCTTGGTAGAATTGCTTAGACAGCTTGAATTGCATTTCTTCCACCTAAATTTCTCCAATGTCTATATAGGTCACTCTTTGTTTGTTAGTTTAGGTGAGCATTATATTTCTGAATAATCCTCCTTCAGTCAGCTTAAGAACTTTCTGATCAATCACTTTCTTCCCCCCCCCCCAGCTTTATTGAAGTATAATTGACAAATAAAGGCTGTATATACTTATGGTGCACAACATGGTGTTTTGATATACGTAGACTCTGTGAAATGATTACCACAACCAAGATAATTGAAATATGCATTGCCTCATATAGTTATCATTTTTTAATGCAGTGAGAACATTTAAAGATCTACTCTATTGGCAAATTCCAAGTGTACTATATAGTATTATTAACTATAGTCGTCATGCTATGCATTAGATCTCCCAGGCTCATTCATCCTACATAACAACTGGAACTTTGCACCTTTAACCCTCTCTCTGTATCCCCCTCATCTCTGCCCATGGCAACCAACATTCTACTTTTTGTCTCCATGAGTTCAACTTTTCTTAGATCCCATACATAAGTGAGATCATGCAATATTTCTCTTTCAGAGCTTGGCTTATTTCACTTACTATAATGTCATCCAGGTTCAAGCTTAATCCATGTTGTTGTGAATGACAGGATTTCCTTCTTTTTTAGAGATTTCCTTCTTTTTAAATGTTTTATATATATAAAGTGTCCATCCATGAACACTTAGGTCTGAACAACCATTTTATTTTAGAAGAAACATACATCTGAGTTGGGGTGAAGAGGATTTTATTCTGATGTCCACAGAAGGTCTGCCCACCGAGCTATCTGCAGAACTTTGTGCTATAATTTTATTTTATTCTCCTTTATCAAAGCTGGAGTGGTTATTGCTGCTTCCCCCTATGTGAGGCTGGCTGAGAAGACCTATGGTTGTTTTCAAAGATACACATGTATTCGATACCTATAGGTGCAGTTCTTTTGTTTCTTTCTAAAGGTCGCCAAAGCCGTGCCTCATTTTGAAAATCATCTATGCTAAAGACAACTCATGCATCCAATTCCTACCAACTCCATCTTGGTAACAAGTCTTCTTCCTTCCTCACTGTGGTCCTTAGGCTTGGTCTCCTAAGCTTTCTTCTCTTCTCTTCCACCACAGAGTTCAAGTTTCTTTCTTTCCTTTTTTTTTATTCTAGCCAAGATGCCTATACCAAAGTCTATCTAACTTGACAAAGTTGTTTATGTTCTATCAGCTGTGCACCCTATTTCAGCATTAATGGTAGGAAACAAAGTGGTAGGTAGGTGGATAAGGCTGGGTGGGCTGGGCAGCCTGGGTGGCTCAGCAGTTTGGCGCCTGCCTTAGGCCCAGGGTGTGATCCTAGAGACCCAGGATCAAGTCCCACATCGGGCTCCCTGCATGGAGCCTGCTTCTCCCTTTGCCTCTCTCTCTCTCTCTCTCTCTCTCTCTCTCTCTCTCTCTCTCTCTCTCATGAATAAATAAACAAAATCTTAAAAAAAAAAAAAAAAAGTCTAGGTGAGAAACAGCGGAATGATTTCCTGAGAAGTTTTCTCACTCTCAGTCAGGGAGATCTGGGCAGCCTCACCACAAAGTTGGAATCACGGATTAGAGTTTGAGAGCAAAAAAGCAAAAAAACATAGAACCTTCCCGTTCTGTCATTTTTCAGAGAAGCAGTGATGATGCCAATGGTTGCCTGACCACTTCAGGGAGTGCCTGTTGATGGGACATCACTAGTGACCTACTGTATCTGCAGAAAGCCCACACTGGCTGGACATGATGAGTCCAACAAGACTTCCATAACAAGAGCACCAAGTGCATCAGCCCATCATCACTTCTTGATTGCAGTGTCTTTGGTTTTGTTTGCCCACTGAATAGACTGACTTGTTACCTCTGCAATCTTACTATTGTCTTTTATAGTAAAATAAGAATTCAAAAAAACTGAAGTGCCAGTCTCAAAAGAGTCAGAAGAATGTATTATATAAGTATCCCCTCCAAGTCATAGATTTCTAAAGAACACAGTTTTCTCTCTGACTTCTCTCTCCCCCAAACTCAGAAGTAGGCAAACAAAGTTCACTGGCATATCATCCACCATTTGGTATTATCTGGGCAGATATTTGCTCCAACTGAATTACCTTCCTCTTCTGCCCAATGTCTCAGAGGTATTTAAGTAAGCAAACAAGTGTCTTAGTGACAGCTATTCCAGTGCTAGCTCTCTCAGATCCTGCTGCTAATCACAAGGTTTAACTTGATTAGTCAGAATATAGACTACTCTTGGGCTGTTGTCTGAACCCTAAGATACTGAAAAGTCAATGACACTAACAACCCTTATTAAAGTATTCGTCATTTCCTATGAAACCAAATGTTTCTGTAAGGTAGAATAGAACACAGAAATTATGTTCACTCTGTTTCTCATTACTTATCCTAGAAAAGATAAGGTTTCCTGCACTGATTCCATCATAAATCAAGATGGACCTGAAAGCTGCCACAAATGAGCAAAATTCCTATTAAGCGCCAGTTGTCTAGCCCATCCTCAAGGTGTAAAAGTGGAATTTGAATTCTACATGTGTTAGGAAAGATGTTCTGACCTTATAGAAAATGCCATGGAAATTTTGACTACTCTCAGAGTTACATAAAAGCTGCCTTATAAAAAAATTTATCTTAGGATAGAATTTGTTTGGATTCTTGAATCTCTTTCCAATCAGCTAAAACTCCTCTTAAGAACTTTTTTCTAATAGGATATATTTTTTTTAATTCCCAAAATGAAAATTTCAAGGACCTGCCGAAAGTCCCACCATTTTGTTTCATAGACCTTGAGATTGATCTTGTGTTAGGGGGTCCACTGATACTAGTTTTTCAGCAAACTCCCACAAGATCTGTGAATCCTACATTTCCAGCCATGCAAACTGAACTGTGGAGGGTTCTTAATTAATAGGCAATAATGTGGTATCATATCCAACATCAATAGAGTCTGCCCCAGAGAACTTACTCTATCTCCTGGAGGTCCCATTGGTCCTGGTGGGCCAGGTAATCCTGGGGTTCCCTACACAAAAGGAAGCAAACAAGTGAAAAGCTGTAATATAGTTCCTATATGAGAAAAGATACGTCTTATTCTCCCAAATGTTTGAAAAAGTTTTCAAGGGTGGGGGCACCTGGGTGCCTCAGTCAGTTATGATCCCAGAGTCCCCAAATAGAGCCCCACATGGGGATCCCTGCTCAGCAGGGAGCCTGGGCCTCTCCCTTCACTCCTCCTCCTGCTTGTGCATTCATGCATGCTCTGGCTCGCTCTCTCTCTCTCTCTCTCTCTCTCAAATAAATTAATAAAGTGTTTTAAAAAATATATCAGGGAGCTCTGAAAAGAAACAGAAACTAGAACAAAGTACAGTGCCAGCCATATAGTACAATCATGATTGTCAATAAGCTGACACCTGAATTGAACAGCACAAACGTGACAACTATAACCACAGAATGAAGTGGTCATTCACGGGAAGCACATAGGCTGGCTTCTGCTTTGCTGCTTCGCCTTGGTTCACCTTTTGGGGCACTTTGGGGACAACTTTTCAAATAGTCCTTGACAAGTGAAAGAAAAGACAACTTCAAGAACAACTTACTGTTCGGCCGGGAAGCCCTGGCTCTCCAGCATCACCTTTCATCCCCTGGCGACCCTATGGCAGCAATGGGAAAACAGTCCTCAGGCATTTTACAGAGATTAAGTGAAAAGGGAAGACATGAGTCACTTCTGAAATCTCCATCACTTCATAAATCCAATGTAAACACGTTTTGGAAGGTAGATGAATAAATCATTTTTTGGATTGATGCTCACTTTTTAAACTATAAGTGCTGTGTTCTTATAATATTATAGGATAATTTTACATAATTATGGAATGGTATACCTACTTTAAAAGAACATAGTTTAACATAAGGGATTTTCATGGAAATAAAATTTGAAGGGAAAAAACTATTCTTTTTATTTAATATATTTAATTAGGTGCTAATTTTAATAGAAAGATTGTCAATGCACATTATGTTGTAACATAATTTTGGTTTTTATAACTACATGCTAGAAGGCATTTGTTTCAAAGGCAAAGTTGAATTAATTAAAACTGATAAATTTAATTTAATAATAGTAATAAGACAGGTAAACTCCTTTTGGACATAAGCAGCTAAAAGTAGATTCAGTCAAGCCTTTTGAGCGAGAAAGCCCTATCCCTCCACATGTCTCATTTCTAGCTATATCTGATATCTATTGTTTTCCTCTAAGTGCCAAAAAATTTTTATCTGTCCTCTATTAAGGTATCTTAGACGGGAGTTTAGACTTGATTTTAAGACTATGCAGGTATCATATTCTTATTTATATACTATATTTTTTTGTTTATTTTAAGGTATAGAAAAAAATGGTAGTAGTTAAATAAAATATCAGTCTTAAAGGGTAAAACACCTTTTATAACTTCAGATTCGCGTTTGGAACAAAAGGTCAACATTTTATTTAAAAGTTTTTTTTAAGGACGTAATGACCTAGATAAACAATGCAAGCTTGCCTCAAGATTATCAATATTAGCCAAGGCCTACCAAGTCTGAAAGTAATTTCAAAGTTTTCAGGATGCTGGAGGATATATGCATTACCTATGACTTTTTAAAGGTCAAGTTAGTGGCAATAATTTTATCTACGCATTTATAAGTTATTATATACACTATTTACATGTCTCAAATTATAGCCATAGGAAGTTATCTCAACAACTAACCTTATTGAATTCTCAGAAAACATTTGAGTTTGGCAAAATACAGCAAAATATTCCAGTTTAACTTAATATTAATTCACCATCCTCACTGAAATACAGAAAGCCTTTGAGCTTACTTGTTCTCCCGGAATAGAGAGTCCGTTGGGTCCCTGGGGGCCTGGGGGTCCCTGAGGGCCGGGAGGACCTGTATCTCCACGAGGGCCAGGAGGCCCCTAAAACACATAGGAGAGAAACAACCACAAAGTCATGTAATGACCATCCAGTGCTAATAATACCCAATTAGAAGCCTATCATCATAACTTTAAGACATCAATCACTTCTGTATGCATTTTAGAAATCTACATACCTATAAAAGCACTTATTAATGCCATTTCTTTCCTCCTTCTATTACTCACTAAAGAACATTTGAAAAGGGCAATAAATTCTCAAAAGCACTTAAATTTCCAAAAGTCCCATTAGAAGTAGATTCTTAAGAGAAGTAAAACACACTCAATATGATATATTCATGTATTTATATTCATGAATTCATATGAGATCAAAGCTTGAATTTCAGGGGATTGGACTTAGTGTAAGCTACTCTTGATTTCTCTTTGACTTGGGCTTATTTCTGGGACTAATCCATTTATAAATGAAGCAAGAAAACAGATATTCACTAAGAAGATGCTCTGTGCTGGAGCTAGAGCTTCTTTGCAACATGTCCAGGTGGAAAAGGTGCATACTTGAGAGTCAGGGACCTGAGTTAGCATCCCAGCCTCACCCTTTCCTAAGTGTGTTAGCTTATCATTAGTAATATTATGACCAAAAGTACACATTATCTTCATAATAGACCTCCCTAATTAAACTTGAATTGTTTATAAAGACTCCTAACTCTGGGAAATGAACTAGGGGTGGTGGAAGGGGAGGAGGGCAGGTGTTGGAGGGGAATGGGTGACTGGCACGGAGGCGGACACTTGACGGGATGAGCACTGGGTGTTTTTCTGTATGTTGGTAAATTGAACACCAATAAAAATTAATTAAAAAAAATAAAATAAAATAAACTTGAGTTGTTTTATGGAAGACCAGTATGGACCTGGTAGAAAGGTGGCATACGTGGCCACTCAGCTCTTTCTCTGAGACAGGTGAAAAAAAAGCAGCACAACTGCTCCTGAAGCTCTCCAGCTTTCCAGCGGGACTCAGCTCCCTGTGGGTCTTCCAACTGATGTCTGAGTTATGCTCTGTGGCTCCATGTTGCAGCAGAACCCTTAGGTTCTTGGGCAGATTTCCTACGTTGTAATTCCTACAGGAGTGAGCTGCCTTGGACAATTCTTTCTCTGGCTGGTCTAATCCATCATTTTGACAACCAGAGACAAGACATAAGTATTTACATACCTAAAGCACACTACACTTGCACTAATTTGCTCAAGCTCACATATCCCATTAGTGGAAATTTTAACAATCAGACTTCAACATATACATGGAATTTTAAATACACCCTAAAATATACTTACAACTGCCCCGCTGATTCCTCTTTCACCTCTGGGACCTTTAGCACCAGGTCCTCCCTAAAATACATAGTAACAACACATTTCAGGGTAAAAATAAGGAAAGTAGGGAGACATTGATATATAGAAATTACTTCAAGAAGCAGTGTATTCTCCAGGCAATCAATACTTCTTTAGTTACTTACAAAATATTCAAGTGAATATTATATGTCATACAAATATGGGGAAAGAGAATTTTGAACCCTAGTACATTTTAAGTATCTCACTTTTACATTCTGAACTTTTCTTAATCATTAGCAAGTTTTGAAGTCTATTTGAAAATTGAGCTTTAACGAAAAAAAACAAGCATTACTTAAATACAGTAAGGAGAAAATTCTGTTTTGGAATTATACGAACGCATTCTTCAGAGAAAATAACATGCAAAAAGAAGAGTATCTTGATTCTCTCAGAATTTCAGAATGTATACTTTAATAACAGAAATTCAGAGTTCACTGAACAAAAAGGAAATAAATATGACAGTGACATCCAATAATATTATCTTATAATTAGAGGGGGGAAAAATCCTTACTTCTCAAAAACATCTAAGTCATATCCAGGATATAATTTTATGATTACAAATATAAATAAGGTAAGTCACTGTTAATAAAAAATAAATAAATAAATGAAGGTAATTCCAGTGACATTTGATTCTGTACATGAGGAGCTAATTCGTAATTAACCTAAAATCAATTTACATTATTTGCTATGATACAAGTATTATAAAATTTGGTGTTCTGAGAATCTCTGAGTGTTTCCTACATTAATTAGTCATTTTCTTGAAGGAGGCTAGTAGACCTTAGAGGTACCCTTCCATTCCACAAAACCACCAGGTTAGATGCTAGATTGACACAATCAAGGGGTTCCACACTGATAAATGAAGTCTATCACTGCAATCTACAATGGTGTGCCTTGTACTTTCTTGGTCTCCTCTCCCCCATGAATAGACCTGGTCATAGACTTCTTCCTCAAATTATTCCAAACCCCTATATTTTCACCCAGAGTTTATAATATTATCACACATATAAATTTCCCTCCTTGCATGTTATTCTTATGATATGTCTACTATATAAGGTCTATATATCCTAGATTCTAAATAAGTTGTTCTGTATCAGCCTCTCAACCATGGCTCCATTACATACATACAAGAAGCTTTTAGGAGGTGTAAGAAATTTTCAAAATCATACGATTATAGATGAAAACCCAGATTCACATCTGTAAGAGCAAACTTCCTGAATACTAGCCAGTATCATTCATTCCTACATGAAATGTGTTCAAATGTGTTTAAATTTTATTCTTGGCTTATTCCATTTTTTTGATCTTGAAACATACCACAGAAAATGGTCTGCAATTTAGCTTGTTCCGTCCTAGAAAATACAAATGGCTGGAAACATTTTATCCACTATATATTGGCAAAACAATGATCCCTCCAAAGACCTATGGAAAAACTAGGACTATTGCAGTTCCCTTACCGCAGGGCCCGGTGGACCTGGAGGTCCAACGCTGTCCTGTGTACATGTGCAAGCATTTGGAAGAGCAGGGCATTTTGCTTCATCTCTCTGAAATTTTGAAAAAGAATATTTACCTATGAGTTGAGAGCAAAATGACTTCCAATCCTTCACCCCCCACTTACCTTACATACACAAGGAAATTTATTTCTCAACCTGAAGAAATAATTTGTATTTATTACTGCAAATAGTCTTATGTTGAATCCTGTTAGAGAAACACTGAGTATTTCAGGTAACAATACCATTTCATTCAGAGTAAAATCTAAAATCCTTTCCATGGGCTACAAGGCCGTACATGTTCTGCAAATTAGCACCACCTTGTCCAACTCACTGCCTACCACTGCCACTCCCATTCATGTTGCTCCAGTCCCACTGAGCTACTGAATATTTCTCAGATACTTAGGGCACTTTGTGACCTTAGGGCCTTTGCATGTACAGTCCCCTCTGACTGGAATGCTGTTTCTCTCTTATCCACATTGTCTGCACCTTCACTTCATCAGGCCTCGCTTATACCCCACCTTATCACTGAGGGCTGATGGGATTTCCCTGGTTCTCTATCCCTTCACCCGGATTAGTTCTGCATCATAGAGCTTTCTACTTTGTATTGTAGTATGTATCTACTTGTTAATTCTTTTCTCCCCCACAACACACACACACACACACACACACACACACACACACACACACAACTTCCACTAAAATATTCACTTTTCACTTCAATAGCCCAAACACATAAAATTCTACCTGGCTTATAATAAAGGTGCTCAGTAAGTATTTGTTGAATAAATAACATACATTCATCATGGATGCATGCAGCTCATTGTTTGCCCAAAGCATCCAATCCATCATCACATTCAACTTTGTAACTATTACCACTTAAATAGATACAATGAGGGAAAACTATCATCTCACAAAGTAATATAGTTATGTCTACCATAAGCCCTAGGTATCCAGGAAAGCAATGGTTTTTATTCTGTACAATCCTGATATTTTACAAGCATTAGGAGGGTTCTGTAATAAGTAGATCTATCAAACATGCTGACTCAGCAGGACTTTTCTAACTACACACAACCACTCTGGCTGTTAGGGAGAATTTCCAGATGTGGTTTTGTGTATTCCTGGCTTTCAAAGGTAGGGTCACTGGCCTGAGCTGTGGTAGCAGATGAGCATGTGCATAATGTGTGTCCCTTAGCTCCATCCTAGAGACTCAGTTGTTGAGTGATACTTCCTCTCCTTGACCATCTGCATCCATATCCCTTATTCTGGGAGGACTATTATGGCCACGACACAATTCCATTCCCTTTTACTTACCCTAGAGGGAATATCACAGCATCTGTCTCTACTGGTCCACACCGGACTGCAAACAATATCGAAACTCTGGATTTGGAACTGTAAACAACCAACAGCAACATCAGCTAAAGACGCATGAAAAACATTTTATATTAACGTTTCCACATTTTAACCTTTGTCAATTTCTCACAAAGACTCTCTCAAGGGTTCAGACCCTTGAGAGCAACGTGATCCTTACTTCATAAGGAAAGAACATAAAAACCTATGCCTAAGGGAAAGAGAAGTTAAAGCAAAATGCATATGTGAAATTCCCACATCTGATTCACTTCCGTAGCGAAAATAAAATGCTTGATTAGAGCTGTGGTTTTTTTAAAGAGAATATTAATTTCTTTAATTTAGAACTAAGACTTAATTTATTTAAGAATTTGACGACTATACACATTTAAATCAACTTTTTAGAGTCCATCCTTGCAGAAAAATGCTTCAGAAATTCCTTATTTATTCTAAAACTGATGCTTTTCTCTTCATAAATTCTTACCTGAGGGCTGGTTAGTAATTTTTATGATTACTCTCAGTTTAACTATTTCAATATAGTATATACTATCTTTCTACATTTTAAAAACAAAGCTCCTTTGATGAAAAGGAAAAGATTGCTTGAATATACCCATCATTTTATAAACCTATTATAATTTTTCTTTAAAGAGCAAACCCAATCTTCAATAAAAAGTCTATGCATAAGCTTATTGAATCACTGTTGTACACCTAAAAGTAACATAACATTATGTGTTACCTATACTTCAATAAGCAAAAAGGAACATGCAAAGTGCTGATAAATCTTAGTAATCATTATCATCACTATTAATTTATAGGATTAAACATACTAACTATTCTATTAATCTCTAAAAAATTTTAAAAATTAATTAAATTAAAAGTCCAGGTGTTAATCACAATTTTAAAGTTTGCAGTATTTATTTCTACATTGTGGAATAAAAATTTCACTTGTGAATCTAAGAGAAGAAAATCCTGTCCAGGGAAGAAAGGAAAATTAAATAAATGCAATTAAAAAAATAATAATAGAAGCCAAAGATGTTAACCTTGCTTTTAGAACAATATTATGATTGACTGATATTTAGTAAGAACTTAATTAGCTTGATAAAGTGAAAATTCTACATTAAAATTTTTCTTACTACATAGCATTGTAAATATGGTTGGCATGCTCCTGCCTCAAGCTTGAGCTACTGCAAATTATGAGTAATATGGTCAGTCAGCTGGCTATCCCACTACACTGATCTTCCTTCTGAGACAGACTCCTCTGTGAGAGAGCATAGGCTCTAGGACAACAGCCCGTGTCTGTGTCATTAGGTAATAAATGCTTAATGTCTTGAGTGCAAAAATTTGTATTAACAATTGCTATCTTTGAAGAACAGAAAATGAGCAATTTTAGATTTCACTGATTATCCTGGCAATTATTTGTGTTGTACTCTCCAACTTGATCCTATTTCAAGATGACTACATGATGTTCTCTGGTGCTTTGACATCTTATTTTGTTTCTAGCAGTCAAGCACATTATTATGTTCTGTCAGTAGCATATTTCCTCAATGTAACTTTTTCAATGTTTCAGTCTAAGAAATTTGACAATTTAAAACTCACTGAGAAAAACAAAAAACAAAAAAACAACTCATTGGTTATTTTTTAAATGCTATTTCAATCTTAACACAAGGTAACGAGGAAAAAAATATGTTACTTACTGTGGCTGATTTTCTTTCCCCTTTAAGAAGTTTTCCAAGAATTTCATAACCATCAGTTGTAATATTTCCAGCTTCCTTGATATCTTTTTCTATAATTTCATAGCAGTCAATGTAAATCTTAACACTTTTTGAGGTCACTACGATATGAACCTAAAAAGATCATTTGTTTCCATTACAAAATTTCTACCCAAAAAAAATTTGGCTACCTTCTGCATATGTCAGATCACAGGTTAAAAAAATGTTCTTTATGTTATTCTTAACCCAAATCAAGTCCTAGACTAAAAATCCAAGCATCAGGCTGCAACATCAATGTCATTTATTAACAGCATCAAATTAAATGAGTCTTCATCCACATATACATGCATAATTTCCTATTTTCCCATGGGTACTCTTCCTGAGATGACTAAAGATGAGTAGTAGATGTGATGACTCCATTAACTATAAAGAACTATTCATATACAAGTTAAGAAATTATCCATATAATATTATACTCAGTAGAAAGAAGCCTCAAATGTTTTCCACTGATTTTGCTGAATTCCATTTTTAATTTGCTATTCCCTAATCTCAGTCAAAAAAAACTTGCACAGGGATGCCTGAGTGGCTCAGTGGTTGAGCATCTGCCTTTGGCTCAGGGCGTGATCCCGGATTCCCGGGGTTGAGTCCCACATTGGGTTCCTTGCATGGAGCCTGCTTCTCCTACCACTGCCTGTGTGTCTCAGCCTCTCTTTCTGTGTCGCTCATGAATAAATTAATAAAATCTTAAAAAAAAAAAAAAGAACTTGCACGTCATACAGATTCCTAACATAGTAAAGAATTAGCACACATCTTCTACATTCGGTTCTTGTAATCAATAGATACAAGATTCTATTTCCTTATAAGGAAAGAATCTTATGTTGATTTATTTCTTATCTGATATTGAGGACACTCAGCACTTTAAATCTATTAGATAGATGGTTAACAAAACATTTGTATTTCAACAATGTAAGGAATGGCTGCAGGTAATCTTTGAGTTATAGTCATGACATAGTTTCCACTTATCACAGCACAAATACTCAAGTAAGTACTTGATGATTACTATGAAAAGTTTGGCTCTAAGTTAAAAGGAACAGAAATTCTCTTAAATGTTTTGAGTCAATAAGGATAAAGATAATCTCTGGAGATGTCTTTAAACAGTAAATATTTTTCCCATATAGAATCACCAGCAAAATGCTAATTTGGTACATCTCTAAGTTGTAAGTGTGAATTACATATGGATTGCTTTTATATAAAAATGATCGTAGCTTACTAAAAATAAATTTTAAATTTTCCCAGAACAATCTTCTAATACTGAATTCAAGAACATTGCATATGCATTCCCAAGATATTTATTATCTAATAAGAACTAAAACTTGGGGGGCTTGGGTCACTCAATTGGTTAAGCATCCACTCTCTATCTCAGCTCAGGTCTTAATCTCAGGGTCTTGAGTTCAAGTCCTGCATTGGGCTCCACATCCAGCTAAAAATAAAATAACTATTTGTTGGCTACTGTATGAACAATCTCAGGGCCAAAAATTCACAAAGTATTTGAAAAATCATAGTACCTCCCAAAATTATTTCAAAATCAAAAAGTTTAATTTGTAACAAAACTATTGCAAATGTCAGTCAATAGTACCCATAAAGAAACTCATGCTAAAAACATAGTTTGCTACAATCTCTTCAATATGTTTCATCAGTTTCAAAATCATGTATAAAACATTCAGAGTGGACTGTTCCAAGTACTTAGGGCCTATTTTCCAGCCTTGAAACATTTTTGGTCACAGAAAAGTAGAAAACAATAGGAACACTCTTATCAACTCATCTCCCTTCCCAAGCTCTGCCATTCCCTAAATCTTTATTTTTCATCTAATCCATTTTTGCTTCTTCTTATAAACTTCTCACTTGGAACAGAAATGGAACAGAGACACAAAAGTTTGTCCTTAAGAGAATCTTTAAGGAGCAACAGCTGTCTTCTATTCCCTATTTAAGTTCTTTTAACCTATCCACCCTCTCTCCCAAGAGCCCCCTGCTTATCATTTTCATTAATTTCCTGCTATCAGGGTACCACTCCATCTTATCCAAAAGACTAAAGAAGTTTAGTTCCCAAATTAGATGGAAAATGAAAGAAAAGTGTGTGAATCTTTGGATCAGTAAATAATGTAAATAAACAATAGTGCCTGAACTTGGTTCTTGAACTGATGAGATCAATGAGAATAGGTTAAAAGAATGGGGTAGAGAAATGGAAGACAAAAAAGAGCATAGTGAAAAAGTAGAGGAGAAACTAAAAAAAGAAAGGTCTGAAAAAAGAAGGTAGAACTTTGAGGAAACAGAGCTTATCTGAAGGAAAAAGAAGAGTCATTACATAAAACCTAAAAACTTGTGTTCTATTTCTGGTGAGAAGTCCTTATTAATTGATTAATCAATTATGTTTTATCCAACAGAGATCTACATCCAAAGGGACTCCCTTCTTCAAGGCAAGCAAAGAAGGCAATGTCAAACAAATTATCATGATTTGTAATTAATGACTGTCACAATAGACCTCTGCAAAATACTGCCTTTTTTCCCTTAAGTAAAATGTATTTGATGAAAGTTGAAAATTTAAAAATAATAGTTTTTAAGTGGTTATCAGTTGGTTCACAGAAGACTAAGTCTCTAATATCTTCAATGGTATAGAAGGAAAAATAAAATAGTTCTTTTTAGCAAGTACTCAAATATAAGTTTAATGGGTATATCAATGAGCCAAAAAAGTTCATGAGAATTTAGCCAAATTCAACATCTATTATCAGATAAGAAGCAGTTGAGGCTAATATTTGTCAAACTAGAATTTGCTTTCCCAGTGAGGCATTTATTTTACTGTACTTCATCATGGAAATCTGTAAACTGTTAAGTAGATATGCCATTATACTCAGAGACATTTGTTTTTCCTTTATTGTTTTTTTTTTTTCTTCTCATTAATGTTCACATTGAAGCCGCTTTGAGCTCCATGAGGAGAGAGTCCCTTGCGATCCTTAGGAAGAATGATTGATCAATAAGAAAAACATTCTGGAAAGAAACCAAGATTCTCAGGAATAGAATCTGCAAGAAATCTAGCTAAACTACTCAAGCACAGGAAAGTCTGATTTTCACTTGAGAATCAGACTGAACTGGAAATATTTGTCTTCTGTGCACAGGGACTAATTTTCTGAGTGCCATACTGTTACCCAAATGGTATTCCTCCTGTTAATTCAATCCAATGGATGAAGGAATACCATTAGAAAGTCCATTCCTGAACTAGACAGTTCTTTTCATTTCTAATGCTCTCAACTTTAGTGCTTGTCAATTAATCATTCTTTAGAAATGTGATATAAAGTTTGTGTTATCCTATGATGTTGATTATACAAAAAATTAATGAAGATCAACAAGAATAAACAATCCCCTAAGAATGCATCTTAGAACTCCTAATAATTTTAGAGAATTTATGTGTGTTCATTGAAAAGTTAATCTTATAAATATTTATACTAATTATTAATAATCATAACTTTTGGACTAGCATGTTTGTAACTTGTCAACGAATAAGCAAGCAGAAGCAGCTTACTGTGCTCTGTAAAAGAATAATTTTATCAAATAAAATACAATCCACAGAAATTAAGCTTTTGAAATGAAAGGACATAAAGAAAATAAAATGGTAGGTAGAAAAAATAACCATACAATACTATATATACTACATGACTCACATTTTGAAAAAATATAAGCATTGAAAATGTTGGTACCATTTATCTCTTTATTAGAATTATTGTTTTATTTTAAATATCTTGAATTAATCAAATTCTCTAAAATAAGATTGTTTTTAAAAGACAGCTATGTTTCTACCAATTTAACATGACATTTTAACAAATAACAAATTGGTTTAAATTTTTAAGTCATATTTTTTCTATAAATAACCAGATAATTTTATGTTTTTACCTTGTGAAAACTTCCATAGAATAATGTCTTCACTTCATCTGTGTCAAATGTAACAGTTTGCACCTCACCTCTTATATCCTTGTTAAAGAATGACAATGTCTTGCTAGAAGCTGTAACCAACACATAATTGTTATTAAGTCACAAGCATGGTATGCTTTATGTTGAAAGTATTAACAAATAATTCTTGTTAGAGAGATTTCTAAAATAGTCAATCATTTAGGTTGAGATAAAATGTAATTAGAATATTTACTGATATATTTTTAAAATTTTAAACACAAAAGTATATATCAAGTAAATATATATGTATATATTCAGAAGGTTCTTTAAAAGAAGTAAAGAGAAAACATAATCAAAAATCTGTATGCATGTGCCTTAAAATAAGATAACAATCCTTACGATCTGCAATCACTCCAACTTGTGGTTTGTAGTCCCTATCTGTGATTTGCCAAATTGCAAAAGGGTCACTGGGAGTTTCTGGGAGAAGTCTGAACAATAATATAATCGTGTATGAAGAAGGGAGTCCATTTGGATGTAGATCCCTGTTGGATAAAACATAATTGATTAATTAATTAATAAGGACTTCTCACCAAAAATAGAGAATATTTTAAATCTTTGTACAATAATCTCATTATCAGTAGTATTAGAATCCATTCATAATAATCTGGCTGCATATGAGAAGAGAAAAAATTGGGGAAACATCAAAAGAACAAACACGAGATATCCATTATGTAAGTCCTTAACAGATTATTTACAATCTGCTAAGGGCACAAAAGTCTGAGAAATTGCCCAATGGTCTTTCATCCCATACTATTAATAACTGTTAATATCCTAATTTTTTCTAAACACAAAGATGATTATAAAATTACATAATTTTATAGAGTGATAAACATTGTATATATGGATGTAATTTAAAGAGAATGAATCTTACTAAATATACTTCATTTCCAATGTCAGGGGTATGAAATCATAAGTCACATGGTTTAAGGTTTTAATTTCTCCTTCCCTACTTCTAATAGTTTTTACACTTCCAAATTCCTCCCTTGAAATCAAATAAATCACATAATCTCCAGAAGCTTACATGTTCCCCCAAAATAAAACCAATAATAAATGTTAAGGCCATGTACATGTGCAATCGTTTAGTGATGATAAAGGATGTGATTCAATTAAAAGGAAGTGTTTCTTGGCTCTGAGACTATTAGACAATGTGATCCCGTGTGTTCTTCCTGAGTTGAGTCAGTCATTGTTTTGGGGGAACCTTTGAAGCAGGATTAATGGTTTGCTGTCTGAGACCATTTAACAATACTTTATTCCTAAAGGTAGCGAAAAGGCTTTAATTATCAACTCTTGGACACAAAAGAAGTTATTCCTCCACAAATTTTGACAGAAGGCACAGAATGTCTCTTGAGGTTTCACTTCTTGGGAGCACACCACTAGTGCATCTGGAATACAATGCTGCCCTGCTTCTTGCAACATACGTCTGGGCAAGCTGATGTGATGCCTTTTGTACTTGCAAAAACCTACTATTTTCATAATATTCCATGTTAAAAATGATATCTCCTCCATATTAATTCATCTCTCGCCCAGTCCGTTTCCCTCTTTCCTCAGTTAATGAGTGCTTATGAAAAAAAATTTAATTGTACCCATGCTTTTCTTTTAGCTTCTTTCAGCCACAAGTTCTGACTCTTAAGAACACAATAGGCTGTCATAAGTTAAAATGTAGGAATTCTATCTGGTGGTGACTGGAAGTTAAACACTGGGAATTAAGGTTCACTGACAAACCTAAAGCTGCGAACCAACATGGTTAACCATAAAAGAGTTAGGAACTTACAATGTGGTCAAACTACAACAGTATGATCTGTGCTTTCTTAAAAGAAATTAGCTTTGGTTTCAGTCTGGATTTTCCATCAGCTTTCCCAGAGCATTTCGAATTTCAGACATCCTTTTCTGACCCTGCCCTAAGTTTCTAAAGGCTTTATTTCTTCTTGTTCTTTTTTCTCCATAAGCTGCCAAACACATATTTTCAACAGTAAAGTGTTTTAATTCTAATGAATTCAAAAATACATATTTTAGTTATGATACCCAGGTGCAAACTTTCATGAAGTAAAATAACAACAGCTAGAGCTGCCCAACAGATTGCCAGAGCATTGGCCAATAAAAACTAACCACTGCCTGTCTGATCTTGGACAAGCAAAACGGCCACAATATTTCATCTTCTGGAGATCTGAAACACTAAAAAGAATGCCGGCTCGCATTCTACCCTTACTCCATTCAGTCCTTCTGCACCACAGGGAGAAATGTGCAGAATAATTCATTTCCTGTTTAAACAGCCTCCTTTAGAAGAAGCCTTAAATCTACAATCCTAGCCTTATACAAGGTCTATAATCCGTAATACTACAGAACCAAGATAAGATTCTTGGGTCTGAGAATAGCAAGGTTTGAGTCCTAGTCCCCTGTGTGACCTGATGGAGGACATTTAACCCAGCTGTATTTAAGGAAATGAAACTAAATCATCGATAGGAGACCTCTGACAATTGTAAAGTTTCTAGATTTTAAGAAGTGGGCAAAAATTCTAAGAACCTCAAAAAAGTGTCAGGTCCATTATAAGAGAAGGAACCTCCAGGTTGTCACACTTACGCTGTAGGCTGGTTCACAAAAGCATTCTTCTGAAGCTTGTAAGCTGAGTAGCTGGGGAAAGACCCTGACTCCAAAGAGACTCCTGGTACAGAAGCAAAATTCTTTTCTGTCAGGTTGTATGCTTCAAGCATCTTAAAACCTTTACATAAAAAAGGCAAATATTAAAATGAGGTCATTTTAATAATTTTATTGCTTAAATCCTGAAATAAATTTGTCCAAGGGTATAAATGCTTACCTGGTGAGGTGTAGCCATCCAAATAAATGAGAGGACAACCTGCAATGTACAGTGTTCTTTAAGTATCATCAACATGATATACAAATATTATATACACACAGAAGCCAGTCATGTCTGGGTGATGGACACTGAGGGGGGCACTTGACAGGATGAGCACTGGATATTATGCTATATGTTGACAAATTTAACTCCAATAAAAAAAAATTTTTTAAAGAAGCCAGTCATGTACATATATCAAGTAATTTTTCATTCATTTATAAAAAATAATGCCAATCTAACCTTTTATAAGTTATTCTTTGTACACTTTCTTTGTGTAGAAGAAATTCTAAGACTGACTAGTATAATCAGTGTTTTCTGAAATTTCTCCAGTACTAGTGGGAATTTTGCAATGTCCTTATGAATAGCAAAGTAGAATTAAAGGATTTTAATAAAGAATTTAATAAATCAAAATAGAATTTAAGAGAATGAAATATTCAGATGTTCTTCAATAGATTAAATAAATTTTCTCCCAAGGGATTTTAAATTTATACAAAGGCATAATTTGCCAAGTCCAAAAGTACTTCCAGACCCACGTCCACCAGCACAGCTCCATTCTGAGCTTTAGCTGTAAGTTCTCAGAGTAAACCACTAATATTTGTTTACTACTGCCACCTCTAACCACAGCTCTGAGTTTTTAGTAATGTTTAATAGGGAGGAACTATAACACTTGTAAAGCATAGCCCTCCATAGGATTGGGGGTCTATACTAGCCACAAAACTGTCTCCATAATATCCCAGGAATCGGCAGGAATGGATGGAGAAGAGGATACATTGATTTGAATAATTAATCTTTGGTCCTTCACTGTATTTTAAAAGCTGAAGTCTTGGCAAAAACAAAAATCTACACCCAAAAAGGCAAATGAGAACCAAATGGAGTGTACACGCAAAAGTCAGTGTTTTCATTGCTCCCTTGAAGCACGGATGTTGACAGAACAAATACCAATTGATTACTAATAGGGAAAACCTTCATCTCACAGAAGTGCTTCTATAAATGCATTTCTAAGCTGAAGATTAATTTACTCAAATGTCATAGCATTGGGACGGTGGGAAAAGGATACATTAAAACATTTCATTTCCATACAAGGAATATTACATCCTCAAAACTAAAAGCAGACCTCTGACAAACACACATTTAGCATGGTATCAATAGGAACAATGATTCATCAGGTTCCCAAGTGATTTCCCAGAATCTATTTATGCACAGACTTGATCCCATATAGGACAGACAGTTGTCCACTAAGTAGTTATCTTCCAAAACAGGGAAGATTCTGGATCCATTTGGACCAGGACTTACTTGAAGTAGCAGTTTCACAGACAAATGTAATGAGGTTGTCCTCAATCTTCTCAAAAGATTCAAAGTCATCGACAATGAACACGTGCCGTTCGCTTGGTTTGCTGGCAATGTTGGCAAGCTCATTGTAGTCAACGTCAGCCACTCCAACTACAAAGACACTGAACCCTGCAAAGCAGTGTTCGAGAGCAAATTACAGATCCCCTGTTCCATCCTTTATTGGGTAAGCAATTCAAAATAAAATCCTTTCAGAAATGATGCTATATTTTCTTAGTAGAGTATATGCGGCAAGTCCTTTCCATTGACATAAACTCTCTTTAATAAATATGTACTTTTTCCAGGTCTTCCTGTTTTCTGGCCTAGAAAACTCAATTAATTGGGGTTCCTAAAATAAAATCCTAACAATTAAGAGAAGCACATTTTAACAGCAGAAAGACTTAATGTGGTGCAAGTTTCCTTCCAGAGATCCACAGGCCTGATATGCCCACCCATTCTACAGCCCTCTTGGGCACCATTAACATTTTAAACGTATGCAATTCAGAAACGACTCATTTAAAATTTGAGTTCTTGAAACCAATATTCTTAACAAACTCAGGCTCAAAGGCAGCACTCTGGCCAATTTTAAAATGGAATCAACAATTCCCACTGGCAATAAACTTTCATTTATTTAGGCTAATACAAATAAACAAAGACCTCACTCCAAAAGCTTAATTTGAAAGTAGAAAAAATAGACTATATAAGAAATTAGTTCTCTAATGAGATACACATAAGGTAACTTGAACAAGTATTGATAACTCCAAACTTAAATCAGCCAAAAGCCCAAAATATGTAGGTGTCTGCTTAAAATGTATAACATAAAGGCAAATTTTTATTAAAAAAAAAAAACAGTCAGTGCAGAGAACAATCTGTATTGAGAGAAGACAATATGACTTAGCACTAATCGTGACTCATACTTTGGCCAAAGAATCAGTATGTGCAGATGACAAATTCCATATAACAAAGTATTTTGTAATTTACTGCAGTAGATCATGCACAAAATAGAATTCTTTCCAAAATATGTTAACCTTGGACTCTGCCTGGCAGTTGGGATTCAGGAGTGTAGAGGGTGTGAATGCAAGTCAGATCTACTTCCCTCTCTAGTAATCCTAGAAAATGAACCCAAAGGACAGTGTTGCCAGGAGGTTCTCGAGATATTTGATTTTCAAGGTCTACCCCCAAAGATGTCTTCTGAGGCCTCACTACACCTCCCTTCACTGGATCTGCATTGTCAAAGGACGTGCTAAAGCTAAATTCTTCCCTATGTTTCTCCTTGCACAGGGACCCAGCATCAAAATTCACTTATGTTCTGACAGGAAGCCTGCTCTAGGCCCACTCTATTACTGCATTCTGTAGCCTTTCAGCCACTATGGGAAAATGCAGTTTGCTCTTTTATCTACCCCAAGCCACATCTTCAACAAAGATATACACCATGTCCTTTTTGAGAGATTGCTAAACTATCCATGATTAAACATAAACTAACATTTCAGGGGTATGCAGTACAGGATAAAACAGGAACAATAAAGCCAAAAAAGAAGTTGCATCTTTTGCCATCATTCCTGAACATGTAAAATTGTTAAGAAAGGGAGTGTAATCACTAGACTTTAAACTCATGCCTGTGCTTACCTGACTGCTGGATGACCAAAGCTGCCTTCTTAACCTCATCCTGTGACCGGCCATCTGTGACCACCACCAGCACCTTGGGGACATTCTTCCTCATGCCGCTCTCCCAGGTCAAGACCTTCTCCTTGATAAATGTGAGAGCCTTGCCTAGAGAGTGTTGCATGGAACATTTTAGTATCAGTTCAGTGAAAACTACCCAAGTGTCATTAGTCACACTCAACAGACAAGAATCTGAATATGAAAATATGATAATACACTCAGTTCCACCTCAGTCCAAACGCTTTGGGGAGTGAAGATCTACGTACACTTTGATTAACCGTACCTGTTCTTGTGTTTCCTCCTCTGTATCTAATATTCTGGAGGGCCCCCAAGGCTTGGGCCTTGTCATTATATGTGTTCAACTTGAACTCAGACTTGACCTCATCACTGTACTGCACAAACGAGACCTGAAAGGAAACATGATTGGTGGTGAGGTTATGATGCCTCTTTTTATATTTTAATTTCCCAGTGACTCCTCCTGCTGTTTAATGGGGAAAAGAAGTGTCTTGGATCTCACAGACTATTATAAACTCTTCATAGCTAGTATTATAGCACTGACTACTGTCATCTCATTCAATTCTCTCATTTCTAATCTTCAGTGAAATTGTCATTACTATCAACATTGTAAAAATGCTGTGTTCCAATGGTATTGGAAAATACCTAAATCCTTTTTCTAGGATTTAGGAAGGGTTGAGTAAAGCTAGGGAAGAATGAGGTCCCAGGATTAGAAATGAGAACACACCATCTTGAACTCAAATGCTGGCTAAGCAACTGGTTCTCAGCCAACTACTTCTTCTCACTAACTGCATCCACTCTTCATGGTAATATTAAAGTGCTACGTATGTGATAATAATCATCACTCACCACAAAATTAGTAACAGTATAATTTACTGGAAAGAGTACAGGCTTCATAGTAAGAATTCAAGGGGTTCAAATCCTGGCTCTGCCAATTAGAAGCTATGAGACACAGGACAAGTTCTCCACATCTCTGGGATTTTGTTTCCATATCAGTAAAATGGAGATGATTATACTTACTTTATAGAGTTGTTTTGAGGGCTAACAATCATGTATATAAAATAGCTGGCACATAGAAGTTAATAAAATACAGTACTTATTTTTCACTTTTTATTAGAAATCTCAATTTCTAAAAGGATGAAAAATGGCTTAGCTACTAACAGATTAAATTAAGACTAATTAGCTTCATTTTTTTACTTTTCTCGGGCCGGAAAAGTGTTCACAGGATTATTTGGGGATTTGAAACTTAGTACATTCTATAAAATAAGTGATTCGCTTATGAAATTATTTGTGGCTTATGTCAAAATCTCTTATTTTCATAATCTAAGATGCCACAATGGCCAAGTATGAAATGCCACACACCCACTCCAGTCACTATTCATCACTTAGTCCTCTAACTTAACAGGGTATGACAATCACAATCCATTTAGTTTCCAGAACACTAGATGACCTTTTATGGAAATGTATCATTGTCGGAAGTCTTAAGCAGGAAGTCAGAGTAGGAATGCCCCAACGTCTCCAAAAAGAGTATCATCTAGACAAGAGAATACCTAGAGGAGGTTTATTTCTCTATTTGTCATTTACACCCAACTCCTTCCCAAAAACACAAGCATAAAGAAAATAGTAAATAACAGAACTCAAAACATAGTTTATACTGAAAAGCTTTTCTACTTGAAAACAAATATTCAAAGGAAATAGCAAGACATTACGAATGAATAGCCACCTATGAAACAGTACCCACCTGAATTCCAGCAGGGCTAATTTCATCAAAGGCTCCCACAGTATTGAAGATGAATTTTACAACTTTGTTAAAATTATCATCCCCGATACTCCAGGAGGCATCAGTCAAGAATACAATATCTGCCTTGGCCCCTTTGCATACTGAGGGAAAAAACAAAGAACCCCAACTCTCGTGAATTTTTTCATTCAAATGAAATTACAAAACTGAGAAATGTAGCCTAACACCCCGCTACTCAAAGTGTAGTTCAGCAGCAACAGCATCTCCTGGGAGCTTCTTAGAAATGCAGAATCCCGGGCACTACCCCAGACCTCCTGAATCAGATTAGCAACAACAAGATACCCAGACAAATTACATGCAAAACAAAGTTTGAGAAGCACTAGTCTAACTGGCCCTCAATTTCTGCTCTAAAATTACTCCATCTAAGCTTAGATCCATAATCCAAACATATGCTCTTTCCTCATGGAACTGTTTTGAGTGGCTTCAAGTAATAGATAAGGATGAAATCAAATGAAAACCAACAATGTTCAGAATTTAAGAAAAGCCATCAAAAAAAAAAAAAAGCCATCCGTGGATCTGGAGATTTTGTATATAATTATCAAAGATTTGGTGCAAATAAAGTGTCTTTTCATTTTAAATTAGGCCACTAGAATTATACAGATGGAGGAAAGGGAAAGAATAATGTCTTTGATTTGAATTTTCACACTTGGAGGGTTAAAAATAATTAAAATTTTAGTATATAAAATCTTAACATGCGAAATAAACAGCACCAACAGTGAACTGTTATGTCAACTGTGGACTGTGGATGAAAATGATCTGTCAATATAGGCTCATGAACTGTAGGAAATGCACCACTCAGGTGCTGGATATTGATGCTGGATCAGGCTGTGGGGTAGGTTATATACAGTACTCCATGTATTTTCAGTTCAATTTTGCTGTGAGCCCAAGACTGCTTTAAAAAGTAGAATCTATTAAGAACAAATATTTAACATTTTTAAGCCAAGTTTATTTACTGAATTTCTGTCAATAGTCTAATTTAAAGAAATCCATTATTATTTTCCCTTGTAATAATACTATTTGCCCTGCATAATATTATTTTGTCCTATAAGAAAACAATTTGTATCTTTAATTTTATTTATTTCATAAGTTTAATAAAGTTGTAGCATTCTAGAACTTCTAAGACAAAAGAAAAATAATTTTAAAATCTGAAATTCTAATTAAATTTAAATTTAAAATTTTTTTTTAAAAAAAAGAAAAAATCTGAAATTCTTTCAGTTAAATGCTGGAAACAGAATGTGAAGAAAGACTAAAACAGTAGCTAATTATCTGATAAAACACTGAGAATTGCCCCAGATTACTGAGAGACCTGTCCCATTAGCTCAGTATATCTTTTTGCCAGTTCACTACAAGTGACAATTATGTCTCAAACTTCAGTGAATGGACATTTTTTAGCTTCGTGCAATCCAGAGCAGAAGCCAGGAATTCCAAAGCCAAAGGCCCCAGGGGTAAGTTGAAGATACAGCCAAAATGGTACACAGTGCCTTTTGAGGCTAGCACCCAGGAGACAGAAGTGCCCACCATGTGACTATGGAATACGGAGAGTATCACTAAACATTAATCTGCAAAATTGAGGAAACAGAGTTCCAAACAAAGAACTATTGTTTATGACTGATTTCATACACGCCAAATATGCCAAAACAATTACTGGCAATCTTTTTTGTTTTTTTAATCGAAAAACTCTTCAGCAAGAAGAGTACATCAAAAACACCCTGTATTAATTGGCAATAGTGTAGAGCCTCCATAAATCCCTATCAGCAGCTCCACTTACCATCCCGGGCCGGTGGGATTGTAGGAGGGGGAGGAGGTGTGGGTGGCTCCGTAGGGGCTTCTGTTGGTTTTACAGCTAGAATTTAAAAAATGGTAATTAGAAGAATATAACCTGTGCAAATTTCATATCATGGGAAGTACATTTTAAGAGCAATTTCAGTCCTAGATATCAAATCAAGTATCATTGGCCCTCATAGATTATTTTATCCAAATTTGGTATCATTACTAATCATTCAAACATGGACTACAGCTGTGAAAAGCAAAACCACGATTCAAAGGATGGATGAAAGGCCTTCAAATAGGATCAAATGAGTAAAAGTCAACAGCGTGCATATTCACCTGCTCACTGCCAGCTAGAACCGTGTCTCCCTCCTGCACCTCTTTCCTTAAAAATAACACCAACTCTGTAACAGGGTCAGCATGGACTTGCTGTAGAAAAAGGTCCTGAACCAACCACAGGCTCCTTCTTCATGAATCTGCCATCATTATAATCATTACTGTGGAGAAGTGCCTACACAGGAAACACTTACATCTCCCACACCTAGAACATTCTATCCTGAAGCTTTACAGAGACTTCCAGATTACTCAAAAACTTACTGGTATGTTCCTTGACAGAGACTCCTGGCCCCTCGAGATTTGGTGTCTGCACAAAAACGGTGACGCCATAATCAGCGTCTGGTGAAAGACCAGTGAAGCAGTGACTGGTTTCTGATCCACGCACTGTAATTTCTTGTCCTCTGGTTCCTGATTATGACAACAAAGGAAAAAGCCAGTGTTACCATCAATTATACTTAAAGATATTTTTGTATATCATTTCGTAGAGAGAAGGCATCTCCTTTACTGAAGTTTAAAATGTTGCTACTATGTGCTCCAGTTCTTACTATTTTTCATTTTTTAGGTTTTTTGTTTGTTTGTTTTGTTTTTTTGTTTTTGTTTTTTTCTTTTTGGTTTTGTTTTTTGGGGGGTTTTTTTGGCACACATACCATCTGCGGGGCTTAGTTTTAGCCTGTAGGAGGTGGCTGCCCGGTGAGCTGACCATCTAACACAGAATGTATCCCACCCAATCTGGTAGGTTTTCAGATCTGTCACATTTAAATACACTACAAAATAAAGAAAAAAAGAAATAGATTTACTTCACAAATAAAGACAAAAAAGCATACTTTTAATCATAACACAAAATTGAAACTTCCACTGTGGCTGAAAATAAAAAGCCTAAATTTTTAGTATGTCTCCTTGTAAGAAACACACAGGAAAGATACATGGAAATATAGTACAGCTAAAACAGACCCCTTTGCTATCACTAATTTTCAAGGGAAAGAAATTCCACATAGTCCCACTGGACACTACAAATAACAAAGATGTCTCATGTAAAATTTTTCTAAAGCACTATCTTCTAAGTCCTTAAATAGCAATTCAACACTTGGTGACAACAAAATCTATCTTTGGGCTGAGTCAATAATCATGGCATTTCTGTGAAAACTTTCAATTAAGTCAATGCACTTAGGTAATATATTTTTTAAGATCCTTTATCAAAGAAACTACACAGCATTCCAAAACTAATTTTACAGATAATTCATGGATAAAATCACACTTTTTATCTTTTAAAATTCAAACTATATTTTACGAGAAATAAAAATATCACATATATTTTTGTATACTCAGTTATATTACTTATATGTTTGTTTGGCTGAACAAGAAGAAAGAGCCACTTACTTAATGCTGAGGAAACATGCAAATGTTAAGAAGAAATAAATTTAAAACAGGTTGACTGACCTGGCAATTTGTACTACACTTTTTCTTACAACCATGAAAAGATATGTGACTCACATGTAGTGCCTTGATCCGTCAGGGGGACACTGAGTCCAGAATCATACTGAGCATAAACATTTACATCATAGGTGGTGCTAGGATTGAGATTGTGTAATGTATATGATGTCATTTCTCCAACAAAAACTTCCATGGGCTCATTGGAACCTTTAATAACAATCACAAAAGGACATAGAAATATTCCACCACTGCTCTCAAATTTTCCTTAAAATCGAGTAACTTACACTCAAATGATAGTATGAACACCACTAATTCCACAGCCTATTATGTACTTGCTCACTGTAGCACATGTTCCATTATATGGCGAATACAAAACTATAAGCAGAGCCTGAATTCCTCAACTCTAATTTGCAAAGTATACATAGCACAGTACCTAGAATGCAGTAGATATGTAATCAATGTTCCTTTAATGAATAAATTCAATCACACAATCAACTACCCTAAACCCTCAAGCCTCTTCTCTAAGTCCCACTTTGGCAGCATGGTGCTTTACACATAGTAGGTACTCAATTAACATTTTTCCAATTTGTTGTAGAGATGACTTAAGAATTTCTGTCTTGGTCCTCATTCCATGAGTTCAGTTACTGAAGGTCCTCAGTTGCCAACACCTTCTTCTCCTTTCAGTTATCTCTCTTAAGGCCCATGTTTCCTTTCTCTTGTCCTCTCTCCCTTATCTTTTCCTAGATCACACCCTTTTGGGGTGCATGGAAGATACCCTGGCACATTTGATACAAAGAATATTGTTCTTCCATTTTGCTAAGCATACAGACAGAACATAGAAACAAAGATAGCAAATCAGTTAATCAAGGTGATATCCATTTACGTGTAAATGTCAATGGGAAGTTGAAAACAAGCCTGGCAAGGAATAAACTAACAAGGAATAAACTAAAATGCATATGCCCAAAATGTAATAACACCTTGACATAATGGGAAAATATAGAAATTTATATTGATTAAATATGCATTATTTCACAATCATAGTAATATACAAAATGTCTGGACACAGATTCCATTTGTGTAATTTTATGAGGCGGGCCAAACTTTTTAATCATGCAATTTAATGAGTCTCATCTACACCCATAGTAACAATGACACTTCAGATTATTGGCTGAGAACATTATTTCCAAGAAGATTGCCTCTAGTGAGAGGGGATTCAACGTGACAACTGAACTACCAAGAGAATCTATAATGGGGCATGCAATAAAGAGCTCCCTCACAAACAAATAACTCTCTAATGCATTTTTATGATAATAAAGATGTTTTCTTACCCACTGGCTTATACACAATTTTATATCCAAGAACCGGAGAAGGTGAAGGATCCCAGGATACCCTGAATCTTGTATACCATTCATCAGAGATGTGTATGTTTTGAGGTGGAAGCAGTCCGACTGCAAACAAATATTGGCACAGGTTACTGATCTTTCATTGACACCCAAGGAAAGCACAGAATTCTGTGAGTATTGATTAGGACTACTGATAGTGTGGTCCCATGAGAACAATTTAATAAAATCCTAAAATGCCCTCATCCAGGAAATAATTTAAGAGTTTTGAAAAGTTCAGGAGAAAGCTTAGTGGTTTTCCAAATTCAAACAGCAACTCAAGTTGGACTTAGGAACTGATGAATCCCAGAGCTATTATTAGGTTTTAAAATGCAGAATTACAGAAACTATAAGAGATCTCATACCATTTTTAGCATGTTATAGATTACAGATGGTTAGAGCCAAAAAGCAATTTAGAAACTGTCTAGTCTAACCACCTTATCACATAAAGAAGATTTGATTTGCCCAAGACCACATAGCTACTTAGTGACTAAAATGATGTTGATTCCCAGCACCCTGTTGTCCGACCCCAGCATAACTTAGAGCAAATCTTCATGGCTCCAGAGGTACTGCCTCCACCTCCCTTCCCTGTAAACCAATGCTATTAGACAGCATGCTGAGTAGTCACTGAGTTATTATATATATATATATGTGTGTGTGTGTGTGTGTGTATAAGAATTCAACTTAAAAACTTTTTTGCAAAAAAAATTAAATAAATAAAAAATAAATAAAAACGTTTTTGCAAGAGAAACTACAAAAGGCTTTGGCATATCCGGGAAATTTCAAGTCTGGTAAAGATCTTTTATGTATTATTTATATATTATATATTTTGATAAGCACAAAATTCTGAAACATGCCATTTCCCCCAGAAAAGTACCAAAATATATTCTAAAACCCAAGGGAATGTGAAAAATTAAAAGTTGTTAAATTTAAATCATCTTGAATCACTAAATTGAGTCTCCATTGACTCAGTCTTGTAGATAAAGAGTATCAGTAAATATGTAAATTCTTGGCCTGGAGAGACAGCTAAAACAACTCTCGTCATGCTTTTCTCTTGAGAGTTTTCAAATGTCACCTTTCCCATATTTTGTAATGTCAAGATTGTTTAAGCACCAAAAGTTTTGGGGAACCGAATGTAGCCAGGAACCTGACATCATTTACATAAGTGGATTTTTGCAAAATGAAGTGGAAAGAGGAATGCCAGTATTAGCCAGTAACAGAACTCAGACCGATAGCCCAGCCTGACTTTCTGCTAAACCATTGGCTTTTAATCTCGGCTGTACACTAGAACATAAGTGGATCCAGGCTATATCTCAGACCAGTTCCACTAGTATCTCTGAGGGTGGTACCACAGCATAAATACGTTTCAAAGCTCTTCAGATTATTTCAATGAGCAAAAAACTTGGAGAACTTTTGCTCTAAACAATAAGAACTTGACACCAGTGTAAGGCAGAAAGGGGCCCGAACACTGATAATTTTCTGTAAATTACTTGGTACACTAGAAAAAAAATGGATAAATTTGTAAAGACAGAAGATGATTATCAATCATCTTGCTTCTTTATTTATGACTTGAGATTCTTTCAGGATAGTGGTTTTTACTGATACTATGTTGACTGAGTTAGCAACTACATCGTTTACTGATACCACACAAACTGAACCATTATTCAGAGAATATGCAATGGTTTTCCAAAGGAGAAACAAAAATCATCTCAAGCAAAGCAAAATATGCAGATTTTTGTCTCCTTTCTCTCCTTTCAGTGGATGTTTGGAAAGTTAAAATACAAATTCTGTTCCCATATCATTTCGCCAAAATTCAAAATTCAATGTTTAATGTAAATGTTAATGCAGTATTGATATAGTATTTGGGATGCATTGGTAAGCGCAAAACTTAAAGATTATAAAACGGAAAGATATTTACCAGTTCTTCCATTCCCTATTAGATGGCCTCCATCTCCATCTTCATAAACAGCAATAACAGTAATCTTATATGGAGTATCAGGTTGCAGGGGCTGCAGCATCACATTATTCCTTCTGCCTGGGACCGTGGTCTGTAGGGAAATTACAAATTAACGATCAGCTAGAGAGCTTCCAGATCAAAAGACAACATTGTTTTATATATTTTTATAAACAGACAACATTGTTTTATATATTTCTATAAACAGCAATGGTTTCTTAATGTTTTGTTTCTGGTGCACAATGCTCATGTCAAGGTCTACACTGCGTCTGTGTAGCAAGGGAGAATGGTTTGAGAGTCAGAGAGATCTGAGCTTGAATCCCTGGTCAGCCATCTACCTCCTTTGTGACTTAGTGTCTCTGGAGGAAACTGTGAGGATGAAAGCTAAGAACATGCCTGACACCGCGGTGCACATTACTGATTACTGCAGCATGCAGCCTTATGTTTTTCTCCATCTCCCATTTATGTGTTACATTTTCATGCATCCCTGTAAAAAAATGTGCACCATGCAAGCCACTGTGGGCCAGGCATGGTGATAGCTGCTGGGAATGCACTGGTGAGCAAACATGGACTCCGAGCCTACCCTCAGGAATATCAGCCTGGCTAATGCTACTAGGTCGAAAAGATGAAAAACAGGAAATGGGAAATACAGTCAACTACCTCCATGAAGAGGAAGTAAATCAGATAAATCTTCCAACCCTATGCTTTCCTTCTACAAACGATGAACCTCACTTATGCCAGTGATTTCCAGCATAAAGTCCCCTGACTACAAATGGTGAACCGGGGGAAGAAATTATATTTTTAATGTTTTCAGAAAATGGGAGGATATTGAGTACTCATTCATGGAAAGGCTGAATAAACTCTAAGCATGAGCTTCTTTGCTTTGGCAAACTAAATGTGGTAATATTGCTTATCTCATTGCGATGAGGAACTCTAAATGACAATTACATGTGTTTCTGATGAATAGGAAAGAGGAGTTTGAATTAGAGTTTAACATATCAAGTTCAAATAGATTAAATATAACATGAGGATAACAAAGGGGGAATGATCCAAGAGGGTTTGTGACAAAATGGTTGTAAACCACAGACCTAACTGCTTTACTATCAACATTTTGTGTAACATTCTACTCACCTATCACTTCAATTAATCACTATACTTTTTAAAGAGTGGTGAGTTTTTCCATCCATAACAAATGGATATGCCTGGTGAGGGCTATTAGGAAGCTACAAGAAACCCAACTCTGGTTCTGGAGAGATAGTGTGACACACAAAAAGTTTGAAGCTAATATGAGACTATGTATATTCCAATACCAAAGTGTAATGAAAAATGTTAAATTTAAAGAAAAGAAACATCAGTTAGCCCTTGAATACTTAAGGGGTATCTTGTAGAGAAATTAGATTTAAAGAAAGGATAGGATTTGGATGGTCACATCTTTTGAACATTAATTTAAGTAGCTCAGAATATTATCATGTCTCACTAGGCTTAGTTCCTATGAATAGAATTAGGTGGCTTGAAATATGCATTTCATGCAATAAGACAATTTTTCAATCTGTCTTTAGAACGGAAATGAGCGCAGACATTGATTCACTGTAACGTGGGAGGCCACATCAGATACACCTGGGTGGTCCCAATATCCTGTCAGAGGATGTCATATAAAATGTGACTGTCACACAAGAATCAAGGACTCAATTGTAATCACAGTACACTCCCAAAGAAAAAAGCTTAATTTCATCTTCCAAACAGGTAAGAGATTACAAAACGTCCAACTAGGTGAGAACCGGACTCACATATTCATCAATTGGATCTCCAACAGTGGGAGAATAAATTATCCTGTATTGCTGAACCGGCCCATCGGCATGATCCCAGGCTACAGAGAGGCTGTTGGTTGTTTCCCCAAAGACTCTCATATTTCTTGGTCCACTTCGTGGCACTAAATACATCAAAACACAATAAAGTTAGTTGCCAGCCTGTGAGCATGGTGGACATGGGGGAAGCGGGAAGGGCATAAAAGAATTTTACTTGGGTCAGAATAAGGAAGTTACTTGTGGGAGTTTCACATTCGCTAGGATGTTTACTCCCTTATGGTAAAATAAACACTTCCTATGGTTTTAATGTGAAACCATAAATAGTAGAAAATGCTACACTTTTGGAGCTACGATTACGTGCTAAATTTTCAGTGACATGGAGCTAGGTTTGAACCTAAATATACAGTCTGGGAGAGAAAGGGATTATTTTAAAGTACAATAACCACCTCCCGTTTAATGAAACCTAGAGGCCGAGCCCTCACATTTCTAAAGTGCCCAGTTGGGACAGGGTGGAAGAAGAGAAAAACCCCTCCTTAAGTCTCAGGTGAGAAAATGGCTGAATGAAGATCATTCGGCAGAGATGGCAGTCATGGGCCTTTCGCCTGGAATCCAACCATGGGGATGCCCAGGCAAAAACCCCATGCCCGGACCTACCCTCGCCTGTGCAGAGGTGGAGAAAGCTCTCACCACCTCACTCGCCACCCATCTCCCACTTCTCCCTGGCTCAGAGAAGCCCTGCCAAAGGAGTTACAAGGGAATGGGGTGGAGAAAGGATTTCTGCCTCACGCGTTCGGCCCTGGCCAGGGCTGGGATTCCCCTCTCCATCTGAGTAGAGAGCTACAATGTTCACAGAGTAGGGTGTGTCGGGAATCAGCCGCTCCAGGTGCACTGTGCGTGTGTTTCCTGGCACCACAAGCTGGAGGGGAAGAAATGCCAGATTCTGCTTGACAACAACTCAAATGCTTATCAAGTCTTTTATTAGTCAACATAGTGACATTTATAATAAAAAGCTGAGCCCGGGCACGTCAGAAGCCAACTACTCTGCTTCCTCATGAGATCTGACAAAGTCATACTGTTAGATACAATTTATCCTCAGAAATTCCCCCTCCAAAAAAAAGTTAGTTCGCACTCACTAAGCTGATCAACATACTAAGCTATCCTTAGTAGCTTCACTTATCTCTCATTTATGTTTACTGTAAGAATTCTCAAATACAACATCCAGGGTTCATGATAGTTATGCACAGAGCATCCTAAATGTTAGACACACATAAGAGAAGGGATCCCCCCATATATGCTAGTAGGGAAGAGATATTGTGTTAAAATAGAGAACCACTCCATAAATGAGGAAGGGTAACATTGTCTGAGTAAATCCTACCACACACAGGGATACACAAATCATTTGTTTATCTTTGTTCACCACCATTGTCCATTTTTATAAAGACATAAATCAGCCTATCAATTTACTTTCCCTTAGGTGTTCTGATTCTGATACTATTGTTATTCAAATTAGCAATTTCTGATTCTTACAATATCAATCTACCTATAAAATTGGATGATACTATGAATTGAAAATAAATTGGACTATTTGTAAGAGCCAGTGAAGGCAAACGTTATAGTTTCATAACGAAGACATTTCTATGTTACAACAAAAGCTCATATCAACAAGGTTTATCAATAATTTGCATTTACTACTAGGGTTTCTTAACTCAAATAGCTAATTTAGATTTTCCCAAAACTCATTTTTGCTAACTAACCCTATAGGTAGTATATCTGCCTTAAATCATCAGGAGCAACCATTTAAACATTATTCATTGTCATGTTTGCAGGTGGCATTATCACAGGCCAGAAACAAGACACAAACACAAGACAGTGTTCATCAGGAAAGGAAGTTTCCATGAGACTCAGGGCCACACTGACAACTGACTTATTCTGGCCCAGCAGCCATGGCAAGAGATGCAGGGGAATCTATACAATTCTTTCACTGAACTCTAAGAGGACAAAATTGCTTACAGATTCTGAAGGTCTTGTGCCAGCCACAGGAGAATACACGATCCGATACTGCTGCACAGGCCCGGGCGCAGGGTCCCAGCGGACATCTAGGGTATTTGGCGTCGGATTGTACACTTGGACATTCCTTGCCAGCCCTCTCACCACTGAGGAAAGAAAAACCAATACATATTTTCTTAAATCTTTTTATATATTCTAGCTTTCGTTATCACTTCCCTAGGACTTACATTCTGTAATAGGATAAAATACTGTCCTCCTTCATTTTTCTAATTATCTACACACAAAAACAGATTAAAACCCTCCAACTCCAAATTTAGTCTAAGTTAGCCAATTATGGCCTTTGTCTATATGGGAGCAAAGTTGTTGCCAATAAAAATAAGCTAGTAAAAGAAATAGTACTGGGTTGGCCATAAAAAGGACAAGGGATAAGGGACAAGAAACTGGAAAAGAAGCTTTGGTTTTCCAACATAGATAATGGAGAGATAGAGAAAAGTAATTTTATAGTGTCTGCCTTCTAAGTGCAAACTGACAACAGCTATGAAGCCCATCTAATCCAGTCAGCTGGTTTCAATCATTCATTCTTTCATTCATTCCTTCTTCATTCAAGAAATAGCTACTGATGTGTTCTGTGATTAAAAGAAAAGGCAAAAGGAGGGAAAAATAGAAGACATATTCAGTTCTCAATTAACTGCCCCAAGTGGGACTTAGAAAAATATACAAATTAAATCCACGTATTAACCCGAAAGTCTACTCGAGCCAGTAACATCATCTTTCTCGAGCACTAATCTCTTACCAAAAGAAGCCACCCATACTTGCTTTCTTTTAGCCATCAGCAAGTATATCTTTAAAGCCAAATAAATTATTTATTAGCATGCACAAAAGCCTGTAAGCAATACTACAAAAGACAGTAAAACCACTATAAACTGGTTTCTCTAGATGTTAACAGCAAATGAAAGCACACGGAATTTTGATGACCAAAAGCACTTCATCAGCAAACCAGAGAAATGTGCAATCAAGTAATGTGATAAACAATTCACACTATGAAAGCCAATTACAAAGCACTGCTTCACACAAATTTATAAAGCACAAAGCAAAGCAAAATGAACTTTTGTCAGAGAAAGAGAATGACTGAAATAGCATACTGATGATCATATGCACATTCATAAATCCTGATGGTATCATTTCAGAAGAAGAATGCCATCATAAATTTGTTACGTCCTACACCAAAATGTTACCAGTTGGTGGTGTTTGGAAGATAAACCATGGGTAATTGTTATATATTTAGTTTATCATTCTGAAATTCCCAAATTCTCTTAATGGGCCTATGTAGCCTTTATAATGAAAAGCAAAATTCATAAAGAAAAGCTACATTTTTCTTCCTTCTCAACTTACATGTCCTTCCAGTATCTGATGTGCGTCCTCCATCACCTTCAGTATAAACAGGAACTACTGTAACGGTGTATGGGGTATCTGGCTGCAGATTCCTAAGAATGGCGTAATTGGTATTCCCAGGGATTGGTACCTAAAGATTTTAATAAGCATAAAACACTCGATTGGAACAAATTATAAAAGAAATCATACCTCAAACAATATAAAACTCAAAATATTAACTCAAGACCAAGTCCAGAAGCAAGTTCTGTAGTATTGGGGTATAAAGATGTGCTCCACACACACTGTTAGAAGAAGTTATAAAAACTTCTCTAGACCCCTACACTCACTCTAGGATCCCCCTTTGGAACTTCCCGAAATGATTACTTCCCCCAGCTCAATCCCCCACACACCCAGGCACTAAGGCAACAATATTTTACCCTTTATCAAGTTCTAGTAAATGAATATGAACTTCTTCAGCCCTAAAGCAAATCGGCTAGCATTTTTAGCTCGACTTTTAAATCATTCAACTATAGTTTAAGTAAACATGCATTTTTCACTACAGGACATAATTACCAGTTCCTCTGGACCACCTGCTGTTGGTGCATAGAAGAGCTTGTACTGACGAGGGTTTCCCTCTGCATGGTCCCAGCGAACATTCAAGGTGCTGGTAGAAGGGTCATACACTCTGAGGTTCCTCACAGTATTCAGAGGTTCTGCAATGCACAGAAGCCACATGACAGTGTGATCCTGACAATCCAGCACACTCAAAATGCAAGTTCCTTGATATTTCTCAGGCACCTCGAACATGGCAGGGACCCCATAATGGGCACCCTACAAATATTTGTCGGAGTAGTGAATAAATCAAAGAATGCCTATGGTAATCTGGTACACATATCTCCTCTCCACAAGGTATTTTGGCCACAGAGTTGGGTTTGTTTTTTTTTTCTTTTTTCATGCTGGAAAGTAAGAACTGTCTTTCTCCATAAACAGAGACAGATAACTCCAAGTAAAGATATGAAGAGCAATTAATATCATTTTTAGATGCATTAAAATTTGATTAGCACAACCGTGTCACCCCATTGTTTCCAGGAACAGATGTGATTCTGTGGTAGCTACTAAAGAAGCTAAACGAGCCTGGTACTTACTGGTCTTGCCTCTTCCTGTCATCCGACCTCCTTCACCATCAGGATACAGGGAGGACACAGTGATCGTGTAAGGGGTATCGGGCTTCAGTTTCTGTAGGACAACACTGTTCTGCCTTCCCCCTATTGTGGTCTTGAGGAAAACAGGAATAAATGTTAGCCTTGTTCTCTGCATCTCACTGATCTGTTAGAGAAAGCTCTTTCTACAAGGGAGCTGAGACCCTGGCCAAAATCTGGAAACATATACCACAGTGAAGGTTTAAAATATATCTTATGGTATAATTTTAAATGCAAAATATGCACCTTAAATGATAAAAAGCATTCTAAGCCTTAAACCGGTGACCTCAAGAAGATACTTCAACTTGCTTTCCACCAGCACAGCAAAATTTCATCCAAAACACACTTCACAGATCTCTTCCCCAAAAAGGCATTCATCATAAATGAGCTATGAAGGAGCTCTGAGATAGCAAAGAATTGCCTAATATTACAAGCTCTACATCATTTGCTATTATCTTTGCTTTTTTACAGAGGTTTTTATTTGCTTTAGAAAACACCTTAAAATGATTCAGCAAAAGATCTAAAACTTTGATGTTTCCCCCCCCAAAACTGCCATCCTAACAACTTTAGCTGTGTAAACTATATGACTGGACCCTTTGCCAGACCACACTCAGGCTGGGGTTCCCAGCCATCTCTGTGATACCAGCCTTGTGGTATGAAGCTTTTCAATTTTCTCCAATTACATAGAGTTTGAATTTTTTTATTCATTGCTTATGGCCATCTAGCTATCTTGTTGAAAGAAAAACTTGTGTGATTTGTTAACAATCTACCGAATTCAAATACTTATGTGATACTAATTAAAATCGCATGAAAATGGCCCACTGCCCACAGAGTGCACATCTGGATGGCTGGATAAGTTAGTACAGTCCAGATGTTTCCAGCTTACTGCACATCAATTCTTTGAGTTCCAGAGAAAGCTTCAGTGAAACACTGTACTGTTCCTCAATATGAGCAAATTTAACTACAGTGGCTAATTTTACTTAATTGAATATTTGACATTATGAAAGAAGAGTATCAATATCCATATGGGCTATTTAATATTTAACAAATCTGAAGGCTTCCACTTAGCAGAACAAGTCCTATGAGTAAGCAAAGGGGTGTCCACCTACTTCTCCTGTCCAACTCTCCAAATAATTCTAGTATCAGTGATTCATTACTTTATTTCATGGACTAGCAGAAAAATGCAAACATCCCTAAAAATAACAGACCTCGAGGGATTTTCAGCTAATACTTTCCAGAGGGTGAGTTTGTGAGACTCTTTCAAATTATAACAAACCTCTGCGAGACAAGTAAAGAGACTGCAGATGGCAGCTGGAGAGTCACTATCACCAAGAAGGAAAACAAGAAGGACAACAAGCTTCACATGCTTTATGGCTTTACCTATATCTGGTCTGGCATAGACAAAAGAAGTTCTGTTTCTGACATGAAAATATCAGTTCCCCAAATGTCTTATTTCCTACAAAAGCCAGTTGACTACAGTTGGTTCTTAGTGTATTATTGATAATCTATTTAATTAGACAAATTTTCTGCCCAAAAATACTACCTAAGACGAATTGTGTGGAAACCTCAAAAGATGAACTCGAAAGTCAATCAGCTCTTGAGAAGGGAAAGTTTCCAAGTCAGCTAAACCCACTTACTATACAATCAGAAACCTAATAACCACTGCCAGCATCCACCTCTGCTAATATCCCTAAACTAGAACCCATTTGCTGGAGCTCGGCAAGTCGGGTGACTAATTGATAACAATTCATCTCTCTCTTTCTGAGGGTATGTCAGGAAATATTACGGCCCAAAAAATGTCAACAAAATAGTGTACCTTACCAAAAGAGTCATTTGAAATAAATCAAGAAGCATCCCCATCCTGGTGTAAAAAACCATATGGTGCTTCCTGACCTATGATCATATGTGTGCAGTTTTAGTTACACTTTTCACAAGGCAAAGCTGGAGAAGGTTCAAAGACACATAGCTAAAGTAAACGAGGTCAGTGGGCAAGGACTCTGTTAAACCAGGGAAGACCAGAAAGATAAAAGAGATGAAGGCTATTTATAGTCATACCATCTTTCTCAGAAATCTCCATTTGGAGAAATATAAAAATGATAAAGAGTATGAAATAGGTGAACAGCCACCTAGATCTCGTAACTCCAGATATAAGAGATACCTTACAACATGCAAAAACTGGAAAATTATAATAGCAGAAATTTGGCAAACTTTCAGTATTTGATTAAATTAGGGAGAGATGGATTAAAAAATCTAAAGACTAAAAAAACATCTAGAGATCTTCATAGACAATCCAGCTTTATGGTTTTTTAAGGGAAATGTGCATGCACAGGCACATGCCTGAAGCCGTGGGGCTACCCTACTATGAGAAGCAACTTTAATCTCCCATGAGATTCCATAAGGAATGGAGTCAAATAACTCCATTCAATGTGGTAAATTTTTGCATCACTCAAAATAGCATGACTAACTACACATTGGGGGTGAAAGGAATTTGAAGAAATAAGGTAGAATTTGTCCAAGTTTTTTTTTTTCCAACAAAATTACCGTTTGCTCATTGCCTTCTCCTGTTGAAGGCTGGTAAGTGATTCTGTATTTCTGCACACGACCACTGGCGGGATCCCACTTAACAGTCAAGCTGTTAGAAGTTGCGTTGTACACCTGAAGGTTTCGTGGGCCACTTTTTGGAGCTGAAAAAGATTGTTGAGAAACAGGGTAAGGTCATAGAATGAGGCCTCCTCCCAAAATAAGTAAACAGAAAGAAAAAAGAAAAAAAAAATCAGTAAGCTTTTAAGTTTAGGACTAAATTTGACCTTATGATAAATGATGGTCATGGACTCTTAAATGACTCTTTAACAAATGGCAGTAAAGCAAGGTTTTTCAGGGAAGGTTTTTTAAAAAGGTCCCAATAGATGCCTTATAATTTAAAAGCAGAAAACCTGTTTGCAATGGATTTTGTGGTATTTTACATTCACTCATTTGTTTATTCATTCATTCACTCATTCACTCATTATTTGGTTATTCATGCAATTCAGCAAATTTAACTCTTACCTTGTGTTGTTAAGGGTATCAAACGAGCTAAAATTTAAAAAAAAAAAACAGAATTGGGGGAATATTACTAATATAGCTATAGCTCTATTTTTTAAATTAACTTTAAAATTACAATGTCCTATTTGAAAGTGGAACACCTACGTGTGCGCTCACTGCCAGTCAGGTCATCGCTTTCTGACTCATCAGGATAAATGGCAGTAACAGAAACTTCATAGAGTGTGTTCGGGTTCAGGTTTTCAAACACCAAAGTATTTTCATCTCCATTTAAGATGGTCTGAGTGAAAGAGAAAAAAGAAAAATATCCACACAAAATTAAGTCACTATGTATACCACACTCTCAATGGCAGTTTATTGATATTATTTAGCCTGATGTTCTTCTAGCTTTGATGCATGCCAGGAGGTCAGATGTCACTATAGGAAAGGATGCTTTTCAGGCAACAGAGGTAATACATATTTCAAACAAAATTCCTTATAATGAAATAAGATGTTTAAAAAAAGAAATGAAGAAGGGAAGGAGGGAAGGAGGAAGGGAGGGAAAGAAGGAAGGGAGGGAGGGAGAGAGGGAGGGAGGGAGGGAGGAAGGAAGGAAGGAAGGAAGGAAGGAAGGAAGGAAGGAAGGAAGGAAATTAATACTACCTCCATCTTATCTGAGCTTCCAAATGGTGCCCAAGTTATTCTGTAGAGGGACACATCTGAAGCTCCATGATCCCAAGTCCCTCGGAAACTCTCTGGTGTTACTTCAGTTATCTTCAGGTTTGTTGGGGCTGGCACAGTGCCTATCATTAGATAAAGCAGGACTAAGTTTCTGAATGTAATCTACAAACAATACAATAAAACCACCCTGTTTTATTTTCATGGACACGAGGAATCAGGCTGAAAACATTGTTTAGAACCAAGTATTTTACCAATTCAATTCACTTGGAAGATAAGTATAAGAGAAAGCTCCAAAAACTACAAACACCGTATGGATATAATGAATTACTATTTGCATTCCATGAAAATGGTGACTTTTTTTTAAAAAAGTACCTCTTAGTAAGACTCTTCTAACCCAGTGGTTCTTAATCATTCTGTGTCTTGAACATTTTTTTTCAATGTCATATTCGAAAGCTGAACATCTACATGTGAAAACCATGGATTTGTTCACACAGCAATACACATAAGCACAAACTTTGGTATTAATTATTAGAGAGTGCATGGGTCATCATGGTCTATGAAATATGATCTAAGTAATCCATGAGTGAGGTTTTCTTATAGAACATTAATATTAAACACAAGTGAAGCAGGCTGCACTGTGTCCAGACATAGGAATAACCCTAGAGTGCTGATGACTGCTGAAACCCAATTAAAAGCCCCTCCATTGGCCAGACACTCTAGTTAATTTGCAGCACAAGGAATCTGGAATGTCTGCCACCCTTTGCCCCCTGGTTCTGAGCTTTCATTGTCAATTATTTCTCTACCCACTACTGACCAAAGCCAACTACACAAAATCCAGAGCCATCAAAAATGTATTTCTAGTAATTACAATGAAAAGGCCCATTGAGATAAAATGAGTGATACCACCTCCATAAACAAACCAACCGTTAAGGATGCAATTTGGCTATACCTGAAAGTTATTAGGAAATCTTGAGGATTAAAAACACATATTGAAAGTATTGATTTAGTATACTAAATTAGCTGCTTTCACTAGTCTTTTTTCCTGACTTTTTTTCTCTACTACACCTGTTATGCTTGTGCAAAACTGTATCAATTTTCACATCCAACACTACCCTTACCAGTAAGAACTAATGCCAAGAAGGGGAGAGGGATCACGTGGTAAGAAAGTACCAGATGTAGATTCTGTCCTATGTTAAAGAGCAGGCTGTCACATTTGGCAAGAGGCCCTGATCATGTATAAACAGCTAGGTATGAAAGGAGAAGCTTTTGAGCCTCTAGTGAGGGAGTTACAGGACAGGAAGTAAAAATTCCAGATTTGTATTGATCCCACCAATAGCTTATTAGATGAGGTGGGGCAAGTCGTTTAAATTCTCTAGATCTGTGCTGTCTACTCTCAGAGTCACTAGCCATATTCAGCCACTGAGTACTTGAAATGTGGTTCACTAGCCATATTCAGCCACTGAGTACTTGAAATGTGGTTCGTCCAACTTTATGTCATAAGCATAAAGTTAACACACATTGGATTTCAAATAAATATTATGGAAAAAATCATGTGAAATATCCTAATAATTATTCTACTGATATATGTTGAAATGATAATATTTTTGACATAATGGATTGAATATTATTAAAATTAGTTTCACCTCCTTTTACTTTTTCAAATGTGGCTACTAGAAAATTTTGAATTATGTAAGTAGCTCCCATTATATTTCTTCAGAACACTGTTGGCTCCAGACCTCAACTTCTTAACCACTATTTGATTAGGAAATTATGTGCTGAGCACTGTGCCAGGCACTGGAGATGCAAAGCTGTACAAAGTAAGTGTGTCTCTGCCTTCATCTGGGGTGGGGGGAGCAAAGGGAATGCAGAATAGATAGGAAAAAAACAAGAGGCAATCATAATTGAGTTAAATACTATGCAAGTACCACAAGAAGGAAAGAAACAGACATCTTTGTAAGCAGCAACAAGATAGAATGGGTGAGGAGGAGCCTAGGTAGGGCGTCGTGCTCCCCTGCCTTTCCACCGTGTAAGCTTCCCCTTCATCTGAAATCTGACAGTGTACAATCTGAGTTCCACTCACCTCACCTTCCCTACACAATCCCATGTATTGTCAATTAAATTAATTTTTACTATTTATACAGTGAAATCATGAACTAGTAAGAGCAAAGATACTTATATTTTGTTACCTCTGATAGCACTTTACATATAGTAAGATCTAAAAAATATTTGATAAGCAATACAACTTTCCCAGAGAAAATGTCCAGCATACATCAGGAATATACTTCCTCCTCATGCTCTCACACACACTCACATGCATGTGCACACCCACACACACACAAAACATACACATACACACACCAGTTAAGTATCTGGAAGATGAATTAATGACAGTGGTTGAAAGAATAATAGTAGGATAAGAATTATCATAAAAGGAATAGACATGTTCAATCACTATATTGTATACCTGAAACTAATGTAACACCATATGTTAACTATACTGGAATCAGAATAAAAAACTTAATTGAAAAAAAAATAAGTAAATAAAAAGAATGGATCTGAAGGTAGAAGAGGGAAGAAAATAAGTGAAAAGCAATCTGTGAACTCAAACATTAAATACTCAAAAAAATAGCACCAAGAAACAAAATGACCAAATAAGTTCAGCTATACAGTCATGTAATGTCATTTCTCAATTATCAGGAAGCATGATCACAACTTACGGGTAGTTTCTTGAGCAGTCACTGGGGGAGACTCCCCCTCATCATATATGGCAGAAACGTCTACTGTGTACAGGGTTTGTGAGAAGAGGTCTCTGAGAGGGGTACTGGTCCGCGACCTGTCTACCTCCACCTGTAATAGAGCAGTGGAACAATTTTTACAAAGGGTCTGGTTTTAATATCTCTGTTGTTTACTGTACCTCTTACCACAAGAGTGTAAGAATTGTGTTAGAAAAAAATAGCAATGTTTTCCAATATGCAGAAGAATCCAGGAACTAGAGATAATTTAAGTGCTTCCAAAGTGGAAAAATGTATTACTAAAGCTGTATCTGAACACTGAGGTTCAGTAATTAATGGTTGCCTACAGATTCAAACAACCTAATCATTTTTCACCAAGTCTCTCTGTTTCCCTTTGTATTACTGCCTTATTTCTCTCAGAAATGTTCTCCTGTGCATTATCTCATCTGCTGTGTGCAAGAACCCTGTGAGACCTGCTGGTCACTGTGCCTCTTCTGAAATTGAAACCCAGGATGAAACGAATGTGTGCATATGTATAAATTAGCTTTAGTATAATCCAAACAATCAGCAGAGTCAAGAACTAGGGTCTTGCCAAAACTATTTCTATCTGCCAAAACTGTCTCTGAGATTTTGACATTAATGAGCCCCTAAGCACACGTAAGTTTTAAACCTATTCTGTAGTTTGAAAGCCCTCAATTTGCTCCCATTTTGAATTAGGTTGTCATGGAAACAGATCTCTGCCTCAACATCATCTCAAAAACACTTGCAACCAATGGCAGACTCCTCTAAAAATCTGTTTACCCTTTCTCTCAGTCCTACTCCATTGTCCTACCTTCCTATTATCTGACAAACTCCCCTCTTCTTTCCTGGACCCCTGACTAGCTTTTTTTTTTAATTTTTTTTTATTTATTTATGATAGTCACAGAGAGAGAGAGAGAGAGAGAGGCAGAGACATAGGCAGAGGAAGAAGCAGGCTCCATGCACCAGGAGCCTGATGTGGGATTCGATCCCGGGTCTCGAGGATCGCGCCCTGGGCCAAAGGCAGGCTCCAAACCGCTGCCACCCAGGGATCCCACCTGACTAGCTTTTATTTTTAGACACATTATCATATTTTTTTTAGTAATTCATAGACTGCCAAGCACCATAAAAGACATCTGGACAAGAAGAAAGTACCATCTACATTCTCTAACTCTTTGTCCATGACTTTGGGATGATGACTTTGAGATTCATATCACAGAAGAAGAAATTTCTAAACTAAATACAACACCCATTATATTATCAATATTCAAAAATTGCTCTACTAATATAACAAGTCTTCAACCCCATGTTAATACAGTGACAAGTATGCAAAACAGGCTTTTCTCTGTACTTGTTTGGGTACTTTTGTTAAACTTACTAGAAAACAAATATTAAAAAAAAAAAAAAAGAAAACAAATATTTCCAACTCCATTCTAACCTTCAACCTACCTCTTTGACATCCTCTTCTGGTGTTTTGTAGCGAACGATGTATTTACGCACTTTTCCAGGTGCAGGTTCCCATAAGACGTTCATGGTACTGTGAGTCACGTCTCTGAGTCTCAGATCTTGAGGTTTGGGTAAAGGCACTGGAGATGCATGAGAAATGAGGTCCAGATGTGGCTCTCAACCACAAAGCTCTCAAGCATTCACATAAGCTTTCAAGGTGTTTTGAAGAAAATTTAACAGTGTGCAGCAAAATAACCTTAAACAAATATCCTGATGATCAAAGTACTGTGATTGTACCAGATAGCACTCAATTCCTCTTAAGAAGGATTTTTTCAAATATGATAAGTCGACATTTTTATTACAATTCTAATTTCTCTTTTATACATAAATTTCTTTCTACTCTATTTTCATAAGCTCTTACTTGACACTCAGCTACAGTAAATCATAATTCACCACCAATGTATAGCTCACGTTTTTTTCTCAGATATTTAAGTCAGTTAAGATAGAAAATAAAATCGAGGGCAGCCCAGGTGGCTCAGCAGTTTAGCACTGCCTTCGGGCTCCCTGCATGAAGCCTGCTTCTCCCTCTGCCTGTGTCTCTGCCCCCCCCCTCTCTCTGTCTCTCATGAATAAATTTAAAAAATCTTTAAAAAAAAGAAAGAAAATAAAATCAAAAGAGTTATGCTCTCTTAAGAATAAAAAATGGGGATGCCTGGGTGGCTCAGTGGTTGAGCATCTGCCTTCAGTTTAGGGTGTGATCCCAGGGTCCTGGGATCAAGTCTCACATCAGGCTCCCTGGTTGGGGGGGGGGGGCTGCTTCTCCCTCTGCCTATGTCTCTGATTCTCTCAGTGTCTCTCAGGAATAAGCAAATAAAATTTTTTTAAAAGAATAGAAAATTATAGAAAAATAAATGGTTATGAGAGTGAAGAATGAAGATAGGCCAAAATTAAGCACCCAATAAGCTTATAAGAAAATCCACAGAGGCCTAAACGGTTACAAGAAAATCCAAATGAGGGGTGCCTGGGTGGCTCAGCGTGATTGAGCATCTGCCTTTGGCTCAGTCTGTGATCTCGGGGTCCTGGGATCAAGTCCTGCATTGCCCTCACCGCAGGGAGCCTGCTTCTCCCTCTGCCTATGTCTCTGCCTCTGTCTCTTTATCTCTCATGAATAAATAAATATTTTTTTTTAAAAAGGTGATTATTTGTTGTCAATGAATTTATACTGTCCCTATACTGAAGGAGTTCAGGGGCTCCTTCTCTCTTCTACCTTACCATGTTTTTCAGTCCCTCTTCTCCCTTAAAAATTCCCTCCATCCTCTTAATTTCCTTAGAAATGTGGGCTAACCTCAAATTTAAGCCAATTCATCTATTGCATCATGACCTCAACAAGCCTGAAACAAAAGTTTCAGCCAGGAAAGGCAAAGGCCCTGAGTGTAATCCTTGTCACTTTTCAAGAAAAAGCTCCTAAATGCCAGTAAAACAAACCAAAAACACAGAAAGGACTGATCAATAAGCAGAAGAAGTGCAAATCACAAAGGAGTCCACAGGTTCCACGCTGCCTGGTATCACCTGGTGGTACATTCCCAATACCGAGCATAGGGCCTGAAGCATAACAGATGATCAATATGTTTTTGGATTGAGTAAACTGATTAGCTCACTTAATTGAGACAGACTTTTCTATATGTGCCATTAAGTTCTTACTTCAGTAAGAACTTGGAACATCTTAATCTTAAGTCTAGTGTCTTCCTCCAAAATTGCACTCACCAACACTCCCTTCTCACCAGCTCTGTACCCTACTTAGTGGATCTACAACATCAGCTTTAAGATGCACCATTATTTTATGTTCTATGCCCTGCTTGACACTTGGCCAAAAGTACATGTAAGACCCCATCGATGGTAAGAAACATTTCAATATCAGCTATATTAAACATGAAAAAAGTACATCCTAGAATCAGTTAAAAATACTGCTTAAGTCTAGAATTAATTTTAATTCTCAAATTTGATTGCCATAGGAATAACCCTATAACTTATGCATAAATTATCAAATTATTGATAGCATCATTGGGTGAAAGAAAATTGAACATTATGTTTAGAGCAATAAGGAAAGAAGGAACACTGGCAATATCTTACATGTAACTTCCCGAGCCGTGACAGGTTCACTGGTGAGGTCATGCAAAGCAGCCTGGACTGTGACTGCATACTCCGTGTTGGGGGAAAGATCAGTCAGCTGCACGTCATTCACTGTCGGCCCCACACGCATCTGCACATGGACACACCAAAATGAAATAAGACATTCAAATCAAATGTTCTCACTTACTGGGGATAGACAATTACCACTATTTGTAACTGCTAGGTTATAATACAACTTTTCTTTTTTGTCTCTCCAAAATTTTACAGGCCTATTGTAACTGCTAGGTTATAATACAACTTTTCTTTTTTGTTTCTCCAAAATGAATTTCCTTCTTCATGTTAATATTTTTTAAAATGTGTCATGGGCCTCGAGTCTAATTTTCTATTTTTCTGTTTCACATATAAACTTATAAATGAATTCATAAATAACTTCATTTTAATGCGGACTCTTACAAAGTCTCAGGAAGATGGGGCATCTGGGTGGCTTAATTCCCACATCAGGCTCCCCATAGGGAGCCTGCTTCTCTCTCTGCCTGTATCTCTGCCTCTCTCTCTCTGTCTCTCATGAATAAATAAATAAAATCTTAAAAAAAAAAAAAAAAAGGTCTCAGGATGACCTAATGATAAAGAAACAAATGTCTCCCACCTCTTTGGGCTTTGTTGATTCTGTGCCATTGATGGGTTCATAGGACAAGGTATAGCCAGTAGCTCCTCCCACCGGCTGCCACTGCACATGCATGGTGGTAGGGCTAATATCATAAATATTCATGCTGACCACAGGGACCGGTACTGTTGGAATGTAAAGGCAGATATCAGTCTAATTCTTGTCATTCTACTCATTTCTTAATTGTTGTTTCCTACTTAATAACTGATATTTATATATGCCAAATAGAGTGGTAAGAAGTCAGTGAGAGTCAATGGAATCTTTTCTTCTCTCTTGTAAAATACAATCTCATTGTTCATAGCCATCTCATACTCAGGACTGCAAGTTACAACTATTTCATAGAAGAAGAAAGTTTAAATTTCAACTGGCATTCCAATGAATCTATATGGAAGCCAAAATTCCTGAGATTTCAATCTTTTTTTCTGCAACATCTTTAAGTTGACTATTTTCAGTCTTCAATCATAGAATTTTATACAGAAGTAACCAGCACAGTATTTTCCTTCATCTTTAATTAAAAAACAAAATTAAGTTCCAGTTCCCTGGAACTCAGGGGATTCATGAGCTTTTTGAAGACAGGGTCATGAGGCACAGTAAAAGATTTACAGTCTCCTCTTCATTTAATTCCCATATAGCTTTATCCAAAGATTGAGTTTAAAGTTTTAAGGAATTATCAGATTAATCCTGCCTATTATGAAATACATTATTTCCTACTTCTTGTGGTGTAATATGAAGAGCAGTAAGAGAAAGGATGGAGGATGGCTTCAAGATGGCAGCATAAGACTGAAATCATCTCCTCCCATGAATACAATAAGTTTATAGCCACATATGAAATAACATCCTCTGAAGAGGACCTGAGAACTAGCTGAGTAGTGCCTCCATAACAAAGATAAAAGAGCTATATCAAGCAGGTAGGAGAGGCAGAAACTCAGCCTTGCCCAGGACCCCACCCCAAGCATGGCAACCCACAATTGGGAAATTTTCAGCAGAAATTTTACAGGCCAGAAGGGAGGATTGTGCATATTCAAAGTGTTGAAAGGAAAAATTTTCTAACCAAGAATTCTCTATCCAGCAAGATTATCATTCAGGATTAAAGAAGAGATTAAAATTTTTCCAGATAAGCAAAAGCTAACGTAGTTAGCTAAACTGACCTTACAAGAAATGTTAAAGGGATTTCTCTACACTGAAAAGAAAAGACAATAATTAATAAGACAAAAATATATGAAAGTAATAATCTCACTGGAAAGGAACAGATAGTAAAAGCAGTAGATCAATCACTGATGATGCAAGTATGAAGGTCAAAAGACAAAAATAGTAAAATTAACTAAAAGAATAATAATTAGCTAAAGGACACACACATAAAAAGACATAAAATATGTCAACAAAAATATAAAACATGGGGATAAAAATGTAAAGGTTTGGAATATGTTCCAATGTAAGTTGCTATCAACTTAGAAGAGACTGTTATATACATAGGATGCCACATGTGAACCTCACAGTAACTGCAAAGAAAAGCTTATACTAAATATATTTTTTAAAACAATGAGAAAGAATCTAAGCATAACACTAAATAAAACGAACAAACCACAAGGGAAGAGAGAAAGAGGGGAGGAAAGGACAGAGAAGAATTTCAAAACAGCCAGAAAACAACAAAATGGAAATAATACCTACCTATTGATAATTGCTTCAAATATACATGAACTAAATGTACCAATCAAAAGCCACAGTGTGGCTAAATAGATTTTTAAAAAGAACTGTCCATATGTTACCTAACAAAAGACTCACTTCAGAAGTAAGGACCCATACAGACTGTGAAAGGATGGGAAAAATTATTCTATGCACATGGAAATGAAAAGAAAGCTGGCATAACTATACTCATATCTGAAAAAATACACTTTAAGACAAACACTATACTAAAAGACAAAAAAGAGCACCACATAACAATAATGGGATCAATCCAGCCAGAAGATACATTTATAAATAAATGTTTACTTATAAACACCCAACAAAAGAGCACTAAAATATATAAAACAAATATTTGAAAACCTAAAAATAAATTGAAAACAAAATAAAAATAGTAGGGGACCTTAACACCTCACTTACAGCAATGAGTAGATCATGAGACAGAATATCATTAAGGAAATATTGGCCTTAATTGACACATTAGATCACATGGACATATTGGATATATACGTAATAGATATATACAGAACATTCCATCCAAAAGCCACAGAATGCACATTGTTCTCAAGTGCACATGGATCATTCTCCAAGATAGATTACATGTTGGGCCACAAAATAAGTCTCAATAAATTCAAGAAGACTTAAATCATATCAAGCATCTTCTCTGACAACAATAGCAAGAAATTAGAAATCAATTAAAATAACAAAACTGGAAAAAATAGAAAAACATGAAAATCAAACAACATACAACTAAACAACCATGGAGCCATTGAAGAAATCAAAGGAGAAGTCAGGAAATACCTAGAGAAAACTGAAAGAAATATAGCATGCCAAAAATCTATGAGATGCAGCAAAATCAGTTCTCAGATGGAAGTTCATAGCAATATAGGCCTACCTCAAGACTAGCAAGGTCTCAAATACACAATCTAACCTGAAGAAACTAGAAAAAGAAAAACAAATGAAGCCCAAAGTTAGTAGAAGGAAGGAAATAATAAACATCAGTGGTAGATATGTTAGAGACTAAAATGCAAATAGAAAAGATTAATGAAATGAAGAGTTCATTCTTCCAAAAGATAAACAAAATTAATTAAATCTTTAGCTAAAAAAAAGACCCAATAAATAAAACCAGAAATGAAAGAAAAGTTACAACTGACACCACAGAAATACAAAGGATAAGACACTACTACAAACCATAATATACCAACAAACTAGACAACCTAAAATAAAAGGGTAAATTCTTAGAAATATACAATATTTCAAGACGAAACAGGAAGAAATAGAAAACCTGAATAGACTGATTACTAGCAAGAAGATTGAATCAGTAATCAAAAATCTCCCAATAAACAGAAGTTTAGGACCAAACAGCTTCATTGGTGAACTCTTCTAAACTGCCAATAAGATTTAATACCTATCATTCTCAAGCTATTCCAAAAATTAAAGAGGAGGGAATGCTTCCAAATACATTTTAGAAGGCCAACACTACCCTGATACTAAAACCAGATAAGGATGACACAAAAAAGAAAATTATGGGTCAATATCCTTGACAAACATAGATGTAAAAATCCTCAACAAAATATCAGCAAACCAAATTCAACAACACATTAAAAACATCATACATTATGATCAAGTGGGATTTATTCCAGAGATGCAAGAATGGCTCAAAATCACAAATCAATGTGATACGTAATAATATTAACAAAATGAAGGGTAAAAATCACCTATCATCTCAATAGATGCAGAAAAAACAGTCAATAAAATTCAACGTCCATTTAGATAAAACTCTTAACAAAATGGCTATAGAGGAAATGTACCTCATATAAAGAGGCCATATATGACAAACCCAGATAACATCACATTCAGCAGGAAAAAGCTATAAGTTCAAAACAAGACAAGGATGCCCACTTTCACTACATATATTCAACATAGTATTGAAAGTCCTAAAGATGGCAACTAGGCAAGAAAAAAAAGGTATTCAGATCAGAAAGGAAGAAGTAAAAACTGTCACTATTTGCAAATGATGATACTATATATAAAAAACAGAAAACCCTAAAGACTCCACAAAAAAACTGCTAGACCTAATAAATGAATTCAGCAAAATCACAGGATATAAAATCAATATACAGAGACTTATGGTGCTTCCAAATGCTAATAACAAACTATCAAAAAGACAAATTAAGAAAACAATTTCATTTATGATTGCATCAAAAAGTATAAAATATCTAGAAATTAATTTAACCAAGGAGGTGAAAGATCTGTATACTGAAAACTATACAACACTGATAAAAGAAATAGAAGATATTTAAGATACACAAATACATGGAAAGATACACTGTGCTCATAGATTGGAAAAATTAATATTGTTAAAATATCCATAGTATCCACAGAAATCTACAGATTCAATACAATTCTTGTCAAAATTACAATGGCATATTTCACAAAATTAGAACAAATAATGCAAAAATGTGTATGAAACCACAAAAGATCCTAAATAGCCACAATAATCAGAGGGAAAGAACAAAGTTGAAGGTATTACATAACCTGATTTCAAAGTATACTACAAAGATATGTTAATCAAAACAGTATGGCACCGGCACAAAAACACACACACATATCAATGGAACAGAATTGAGAGTCCAGAAATATACCCACACATATAAGGACAATTAATTTATGACAGAGAAGCCAAGAACATGCAATGGAATAAAAACAGTCTCCTCAATTAGTGGTATTGGGAAACTGGTTGGCCACAGACAAAAGAATGAAACTGGGCCACTATCTTACACCACACACAAAAATTAATTCAAAATGGGTTAAAGACGTAAATGTAAGACCCGAAACTGCAAAACTCCTAACATCAAAACATAAATGGTAAGCTCCATGATATCAGTCTTGGTGATGTTTTTGTGGCTCAGACTCCAAAAGCAAGGAAAACAAGAGTAAAAACAGATAAAAGAGACCACATCAAACTACAGAACTTCTACACAGCAAGGGAAACCATCATCAAAACAAAAAGGCAAAAAAAAAAAAAAAAAAAAAAAAAGGCAACCTACTGAATGGGAGAAGATATTTGCAAATCATAACTCCAATAAGGAGTTAATATAGAAAATGTATAAAGAACTGATACAATTTAACAGCAACAAGAACAACAAAATAACTCAGTTAAAAAATGGGCAAGGATGTAAATAAATATTTTGCCAAAGAATACATACAGATGGCTAACAGGTATATGCAAAGGTTCAACATCACTAATTACTAGGGAAATGCAAATCAAAACTACAATTAGATATCACCTCATACATGTTAAAATGATTCTTATCAAAAAGACTTTAATAAGTGCTGGCAAGGATGTGGAGAAAAGAGAACTGTCACACACTATTGGTAAGGTTGCAAATTGGTGCAGCCACTATAGAAAATGGAGATTCTGCAAAAAAGATTAAGAATAGCACTATCACATGACTCAGCTATTCTACTACTGGTTACTTATTCAAACACAAAACCACTAATTCAAACATATATGCACCTCTATGTTCATTTCAGCATTATTACAATAGCCAAGATATGGAAATGACCTGCATGTGCATTAATAGATAAATGGATAAAGAAAGGGTGAAATATACACACACGCAATATGAATACAATGAAATATATGTAAAATGGAATACTTCTCAGCCATAAAAAAGAATGAAATCTTGCTATTTTTGATGGGCCTTCGGGGTATCATGCTAAGTGAAATAAGCCAAGAGAAAGACAAAAAAGCATCTGATTTCACTTATATGTGGAGTCTAAAAACAAACAAACAAAAACCAAACAACCAACCAAACGAAACCAAACTCATAGATACAGAGACCAAATCAGTGGTTACCAGAGAGGATCAGGGTTGGAGGGTGGGTGAAAGGGGTAGAGGATCAAGTGTAGAGTGATGGATGGTAATAGACTTGGGGGGATGATTACTTTGTAGTGTATACTGATGTTGACTTACAATGTTCTAAACCTAAAACGTATATAGAAAAGAGAGAGAGAAGAAATAAAGACTTATGAAACTGAAGAGTAAATATAGTCAACTCTTGCCTTGGAGAGATCAAGCCCACTCCTTTGTCTTATTAATGGCCTCCCTGCCCCTGGAGTCCAGCCAAGAAGATGGGAGAAGGAAAGCATATTTTCATATGGCCTCAGGAACTTTACCAGGCCTCCGAAACTCTACCAGGAATAGGAGCAAGGAACTTCTCTGCCAAAAGCTCTACTCAAAGTCAAAGCCATTAGAAAGCTCCTCTAGTAAAGGTCAGGAGGCAAAGGCCAGAAGAAAGGGGTAATCTCATTGACAGCAGGAAGATCTGGTCACCTGCAAAACTGAAATAAGTCACCTCTGCACAGCTGCTCTTCCTAATCTGAGTCCCATTCCCCACATAATATCTTTCTTAAGAAGTGAATAATTCTTATGAAAGGTAAATTATCCCTCTAAGTTATCTATGTCCATGACTACCCATTCCTCCAGTGGCATCTCCTGATGGTGAGAATAGCCAGGAAGAACAGTCGAGTTTATTGAGCACCTTTTTCAAAAACACATTCAGTAAATATTTGTTGAATGGATACTTAATAAAGGAATGATTTGGAAGGCTGCCAAAAATCCCACACAGAATGCCACCTGATTATCTTTAAAAAAACACAACAGGGAGGAGTTTTGTTTTTTTTTAATCTGACTTACAGGTTTTTTCTGTGCCCTTCAGAGGTTCACTATATTCATCTTCCACCACAGAATACACATTAACAACATACTCAGTTTCAGGCTTCAGATCTTTCAGTACTGTACTACTTTCCAGTCGGCTCACATAAAACTAGGGGAAAAAAAATTTTTAAAATAATTTATGTTGTAATCGCTTCCCTCTTTTCAACTATAATTACAAAGTAGTAAACTGCCATGAGGTTAGAAATTACATTTCAATGAAGCCATTGTCTTTTGTTTTTGGAAATTACCAGATTAATATGAGATCTTAGATAATTCATATAATTTGTTCTCCCTGCTGTTGTTTCCTTATTTGTAAAATGAGTGGGTAATTCTAGATCATCTTTAATGTTTCCTTCCAACTCCATGACTCTAGTGTAAGTTCACAAATAAATCAAACAGCTTTTAATTAAAAATCATACTGATGGCCTGCATTTCATAGAAGCCATAAGAATTTACACAAAGCTCCTTTCCTTTAATTAAGCTCAAATGGAAGTACTTGCCCAGCAAGGACTAGAAAGCACCACTGCTGACTTAGTTCTGCCCCGCTCTCCATCCTTTTTGCTTCATACCCAGCATTTTTCTTTCTGAGCCTTAATGCATAGGACTCAATCTCACTATTAAGAAGAAGTGGGTTGGAGGTATTGCCTACTCACTTCTTGACGTTTCCCTCCAGAAACTGGGTAGTATTCCACCTTATACCTATCCACACTGTCAGAAGGAGGTGTCCAGCTCACTCTGAGAGAACGATGGGTTCGTTCAGAAATAACTAAGTTGGAAGGTGCTTCCAAGTCACCTGCACACAGAAATAAAATACATACACTTTTTTCATTATGACAGCAAGGTGATGAAATCTGAAATTAGAATGAAATAGTATTACTTCTCATATTTCAAACTTGTACACACATCCTAATATACTGATATACAGCTTTTCAGTCCAGAGTCTCATTGCTCGTAAGACCTCCCTGAATAGGTGGGCAAAGGATTCTTCAGTCCCAGAAAATTCAAGCCTGGGCTCATTGTCTTTCATTAAAACTTGATCTCACTCTTCCTTGTGGCATCACCAGTTTACCAGTCTCCTACCTCAAAAACCTCTGAGTCATTCTTGAATACTTCCTTCTTTCTCTAACCTTATACATATAATTAACAAAGAAGGATTTGGGTCCTGACAATTCCATTGTTTCTATTACTGTTGGTACCACCCAAGTTCATCATTCTCGTTATCATTTGATTATTTATATTCATATCTTATCTTCTTCTCTATAGGTTATGCTCTGTGAGGACAGAATTGGTTTCTTATTTATGTTTAGTTCCTCTACTTCAGTAGTAAGTAGGACCTACTTCAGTAGTAAGAGAAGCTAACCACATTCCTCAAGAAAAAAGAAAAACAACCAAGTCTTTTAAACTTTAGGGATACCCTACTGCCTGTGAGTGTGCTCTCTGTGGGTAGATAAAGTGAAATAACCAATGAACAACAGAAAGACTACAGAATGGTATCTAGAATTAACATCAATGAAAATAGAAATATTAAGCTTACTATGACCATTAGAAAGATGTCTCCAATAATAATTTAAAGATAATTAATCCAATGACTTCACTGGCATGGCAATCATTCTCATAGAAACTCTTTCAACTGTCTTTGTAAAGCTGGGGAAAGCATTTCCATTCTTAGTACTCTAACCTTTATTATAGTTGGGTCATAACCAAGCCTACAAAATTATCAAGCAATTTTACTGTCTGGGAAACTAGAATGAATACAACTATTACATAGTTGATAAAAAAAATTAAGGAAAATAGATAAAAGATGTTTTCATCCCCACTCAAAGTCCTCTCCAACTAAATAAAACTACAACTCTCTCAGCAAATCCAGAGCCAGAAGCCTACAAATTCTGGCTTCCTGGCTGATCTATTTCTCCAGGGAAAAGGTCAGTCTGTTGTTCAAAATCCAAAAAGAAAATCTGTAAATGTTTGGAGAGAAAAAATTCAAGAATACAAAGTCAAATAAATGTATCCTCAATACCCAAAGTATATGAACCATTTCTACCACATTATTTATCTTCAAATAAGCTACAGGTCATTTCTAGTTTGCTGCCATCAGAAACAAATTAGAGAAAAAATCAGGAACTAAACTAATGATTCTCAACTAAAGGCATTATTTTCCCCAGCAAACATTTGGTAACTTTAAAGATATTTTTAGTTGTCACAACTCAGGGGATGCTACTGGCATCCAGTGGGCCGAGCCAAGGGATGCTGCTAAACACCTCCCATTACACAAAAGGGTCCCTTTCCTCCATCCCAAAAACAATCATCTGCCCCAAATATCAAGGGCGCTAAGGGTGAGAAACCCTGGGCTAATCTTACCTGGACCTTTGACACTATTACATAAGTTAATAGTGAGGTCATCTACAATCTTAGAGAGTGACTCAAAATCTGCCACGTTGTATGCATGGGTATCATCAGGATCTGTTGCAATCATCTTTAATTCATCCTCATCAGCATTTTTAATACCTTGAGGAAAAAGGATATATTCAAATTAAAAGCATTGGTATTTTCAATGTTAAGTAGAAGGTATATGTGATTTTCTGCAATAATAAAATGATAATAGTTACAAAATAGAAACAAATAAAAAATATAAACTAGAAACTATTCTGATTTAGCTTCTTCTAAATGCTTCTAGCACCAATTTCCCACCAAAAACAGTGTCTCTTGAGTGTTTTTTCTGGAAAGTAAAATAATGGCTATCAAAAATAAAAATGGCACTGTGGAAAACCAAACAGGAATTTTCCTGAATCCTATTAATAGTACATTTGTCCTCTTAATCCATTACTTTCTGCCAAGAAGCCATGTAGATCTATCTCATTACAAGGGGAAAAGAAGAAAATGAGTTAACTTCTTGGCATATCATTTTGATAAGTTATGTGATTGGGAAAATATGTTTGTTTTCTTGTGCTTCAAAAATATTTTTAACTACAAAAATATCCTCTGTTTTTGTTTTTGTTTTTAAGATTTTATTTATTTATTCAAGAGACAGAGAGAGAGAGGCAGAGACATAGGCAGAGGGAGAAGCAGGCTCCCTGTGGGGTGACTGATGCAGGACTCGATCTCAGGACCCCACAATCATGACCTGAGCCAAAGGTAGACACTCAACCACTGAACCACCCAGGTGACCTTATCTTCCACTTTTATAACCCTAGAGGCACTGCTAGCCCTTTGAGTGCTTACCAATAGCAAACAGCTCCACGCCTTCATCCTTGAGTTTCTTTGAAGGTGCCTCAACGTCATCTTGTGATTTTCCATCAGTGATGAGAACACCAATTTTTCGAGCTCGAGGCCTCATGCCAGCTTGGGTTCTGAAGTTCTGTTGCCGAATGAAATTCAAAGCCATGCCTAGTGGGATTTTTAAAAGAGAATCAGTCACATCATTACTCAGTCACAAGTCGTGAGCAAAAGCAAGAGCTAAAAGCACACAACTCCATCTTTACTCACCTGTGAGAGTATTGCCTCCTTTGTATGGTAAGTTTGCCACAGCTTGCAACAAGCTCTTCTTGTCTCTGTGAGCATTTAGCTGCCACTCTGTTCTGGGGTCCCCACTATACTGAGCAAGGGCTAAAAGAACACCATCAGCATTAGCATCTATAAAAGAGCATGATGAAGATGTCTAAAGGTCTTCAGGATTGCCAGACCTACCAATCTGTACTCTTTTGGGACCAATCTCAAAGACTTCCACAATGCGAGAGATGAAACTCCTCACGGTCCTAAAGTTCGCCCGGCCAATGCTCCATGATCCATCCACCAGCAACACAATATCTGCTTCTGCTCTGGTGAGACACTCCATCCCTGACATGGCAATCATGAGACAGTACAGGGTAAGGAGCAAATTCTTATCAAGGTTACTTCCTAGCCATGCATCTGCCATCCCTGGATGCTCAATATTGCCTAGCTGCTTCATTTCTGTAGTTTAGCTTTGTGATTTGGAGGTCAACTCTGAACATATGTCTGTATGATTTATTAACTTCAAATGACATTCATAAGAATCACCAATTCCTCCAATGATTATTTCAATGGCAAATCTTTCCTTCATCTTTGACTATGTTTCCTGGCCATGGTCATAGACCCTGGAGACTGAAATTAAACCATCAATTGTGTAAATGTGAATGGGCTTACAAGCCCAAGAGCTGAAATAAATGAATGAAAATGTATAGCCATCTAACTATAAGGCATTAATAATTTTAAGAAAATTTCAATGTGAAAAAAAAATTTCAATGTGATCTAAAGATTAGATGCTGCAATTTTCTATAAGATGTAATGGTCATTAGCAGACAAGTATGAAATGAACTAGTAAAATGTGTGAGCTAAGAAAGGTTTTAGTGAGCTAAAAACATCTTTTAAAATAATTAAGCTTCTGGGTAATTATTACATATCTTACAAAGGATTGGACACATTACTCTTAAAATCAAACCTTTTTGAAGTAAAAATATCTTGTTTTAAAATCTGATAGCTATTGTATTATTGTGTTGTTGGCTGCCTAACTTTATCATCTAATAAGTATAACAATCAGGTAAACACAGATGGTGAAGTCTGCACATTTAAAAAACCAAGAAAGAAGGAAGACAATTTAGAAAAAGTATGCAAACAAATATACAAATTGAGAGCTGTAGAGACAATAAGCACAAACACTGATACAAAGCTAGGGTGCTTTGGAAAGAGAGAAAAATCCCAATATCCTCAGTGCACAAGCTACAAAATAAAAATATAAGTCAGTTAATATCATCATAACAAAAACAATAGAACATTCATGCAAAACAGCAGGATTTGACAGTTTCATTTATTTTATCCACACCATATTTTTTAAATGTCCTCTTTCCTAGGAGGTTACATTACCAACTATGACTTTTCCAACCTCTTGCCATGTTAGCATCTGAACTTTAAAAAGCTCATTGAAAAAAATTAAATGATGCTCATCACACTATAAAGCTCTCCTTCGCATATAGTACCGTCTATCAAGATTGAGGACTCCCAGACACCACCTTAAACATCTAAGCCTGTGCAAGCCTTCCCCTACCCTGCCCAGATCTACTCTTTTTTTATCAAATATTGGAAAAATATTTGAAAGTAAATTCTACTCACTACTTCCACCTCTAAGAATGTTCAAAGCTAACTTCACGCATATCAAGGCTATAATTGTGGCAGCAGCAGAAAAATCTAAAGGGTTTAAGTTACCATGCTGCTTCCCAAGTCATGCTTGTCCACCTAGTTATATAACCCAATTCTTTTGCTTGCTCAGCCCAGATAAATCATTTCTGCAACTACATTAACACAATAAATTTGCATCTTAGTCTCTAAAAAGAGAGAAAATGTATGTTACCTACCCATTACAAAACCTCATCTTTAAATAATACAGCACTATGTAACCAATGCAATGCTGACAAGACAGGCCTTAAAAAATACTGTCAAAGATATGTTTAGCTGGGTGTTTGAAGATATGTTTTTTAGCATGTAAATTATTTAAATATATTTTAGTATAAAATGTTTATAGTTGCTTTTCTCTGTGTGATTAACCAAACAGTTCACATTTGAAATAGTTTCATAATATTAAGTTTTCCTAGGGAAATGTAATGAGTTACATTTCTTACCAGAGGATAAAATTGGCATTACAGTTGTGTCAGAAAGGGTTGTCATTTCTTGTCCAACAAGTGGCGAACTTTCTCCTCCATCAAACATTCCAAAAACATTTACTTTATAGGTGGTACCTGCCCTGAAATGTTAAAATATATAGTCTATATGTTTATTGGCTCAGGTGGTAGCATATTTGGCTTTATTAAAGACATTCATCTTGATTTACAAACATTCACTTAAAGCAAGTTATAATGTACTGCTTCCAAGCAATGGGCTTTAAGAAAATAATTTAAATGTTTTATCTTGCAAGGTAACAGAAAGCGTCTGGCACATAGTGGGCTCAGTAAATTTCATCCTCTCTACTCTGATAAAAGTTAAGAGTGAGCATTTATATAGATTTCAATATTGTTAAATGAATGATTGAGATAAACAAACTTTCCAAAAGCCAGCACACAGTAGTCCATTCTTCCTACTGTAATGAATGTAGGGTGCTGTTCAAACTCAAACTTCCTTGTTTTCCACTGCACAGCCTGAAGCAAGACCTTTAATCAGCCCACCCTTTCCCAATGCTGCCAGCTGGCACCCACCACAAAGTCCTGTTTCTCTCTCCCATGGCCCACCCTGGAAGAGGATTCATACTCAGCATCTCAGCGTGAGTCACCTGGACCTTTCCAGAAAGCACAAGAAGCCTCACATCTCCACAGGCCTGGCTAGGGACCAGCTGCTTTTGGTGAAATTGTATAATATGGACATGAATTTTTAAAAAGTAGACCTTATTGGAAAAAATGCCATTCCTGATCACTTAATAACAAAAATCATCAAAACATTATAAAAACTTCTGCTAGCCTCTGAATCCTAGAATGATCGCAAGTCCAAGAATGAGAAGGCAACTTCCACTGATTTTAAACACCTCACTAGCAAACAGACATATAAGTGATTATCTGGGTAAGGCCTACTAATTTATGTAAATTATTCAACCTTCTAACAAAAACTGAATATAGTTCATTCCTACCTAAGTTCCTCCAAAACAACTGTATTGTCATATGGTCCAACCACTAACTCCCCCAGCCTTCTGTCGTCCCCTGTAGGGTGGAAGGTGACTTTATAACCCTTTACTTCCCCAGGGGCAGGCTCCCAGGTCACTCGGAAACTTGACATGGTTGGGTCAGATGTTTTGAGATTTCTGGGTGACTTAAATCGAGAAGCTGTAAAGATAAAAAGATTTTAAAATATTACTCATAAGACTAAGCTTTGGGTTTTTTATTCCCCTTGCAATAAGAAGTTGAATTAGAAATATCTAAGTGATATTATATATCACTTGTATAGAAATCATCACATACTTAACACTTGAAATTGTATATTCATAAAAATGGTTAAGTCTGGTAGCACAGAATATACTACCCAATAAAAATCCTGATAATGAAGTGCTACCCAAGTGGACATCTAAATAATTCTCACAATTCAGAAGATTAGAATAACGTTAGAACATTACTATGTAGAATCATTTTACCAAGAGCTAGAGTGGTAAAAATAGAATATTAATTAGGCATCCTTTCAAATTATTCTAACTTATTACAGAATTAGTTTTAGACATTTACAAATCAAGTAGATGTATTAAAGCATTCTTTTAAAATATTACACCTTCCCCCCGCAAAAAATTATTTTATACCTGTTGTTCCCGATCCTTGCCTAAGCTTTCCTTCTCCTGTCTTATACATTGGGAGGACTGTAATGTCATATGTAGTCTGGGGTTGAAGTCGCTTTAACACTGTTGAGGTGACTGTGGGTGGCACTTTGGCCACCATTTGTCTCCCACCCCCACGGGGGCGATACACAACCCGGTAGTTGATGACTTTCCCGGGTGCTGGTTTCCAGGTAACTCGCATTGTGTTTTCTGTTTCTTCATCCACTTTCAAGGTTTTTGAATCTTGGGATACTGTGAGATAAAAGGAAAATTACAATGTATATTGAAAGAAAATACACATGTCTACTTTCCTATTTATGTGAAAAGAAATTGTGGTTTGTTACGTAAGTACACTGGGCTCTTGCTTAGCACTATGATCTCTCATAAACTTATGATGGCGTGTGAGCCTAATCTCAGTGAGACCGTGGTAAGATGTTTTCTCTTTATCTAGCTAATAACTAAGAAATGGGAATTCTTATTGCACGGATTTCCTTTTGCATTCTAGAGACTTTAGTAAAGAAAACATCCATTTCCGGAGATGAGCTTTTAGAATTTTTATTGTACTTCCATCTGTAAATAATTCCTGTGGCAATCATGCTGTGGGGGATACCAAAAATCAGGATTTGGGGTCAGATATATTATTTGGGTCTTTTCAGAAAAAGGTACAGTCCATAAATGACCAGCCAGAGTTGACTATCGTTAACACTATTCTTTGTGATTGCCACAGACATGCAAAACTATGAACACAAAAGAAAAGGAAATTCTAATACATAAAAATATCTCAATGGCTCTAAAGATAAATTGACATACACTGAGTGTTTTAGAAAAAACTATATATAAAAAGTGTTTCATAAATATATAATCAATATTATATACTAAATAATCTTTTACTAATTTTCATAATTATTAATAGCTGAATTAGAAACAGATCACCCAACATCCACAAACAGTGAACACACATCTCTTTTCTTTTACATGATTAGAGTTTATAAGCAAGATCATTTCACTCAGCTAAATAATCTTAGCATTTTCTACACAAAGACACTAAACTGAAGGAAACATTGCAAAGACTCTTGATCTTATGAAAAATTTTCATGTTCATATAGGCAAGGACCACTTGAAATAATTAGAAAATCTGAATAAACTAAGTATGTGTATTGAGCAACATTTTTCAAACATTGGACATCAGGCAATGTAGGACAGTGATCCCTGAGAGATAGAAAGAAATGAAAGTGATTGTCCTGGCTTATTGCTTAGAGAGAATTCCCAGCCCCAGTTCAGGAAGAGAGAAACCAGATGGAGCCTGATGATCTCACTTAATTGAGGAGATGGTTTTGTGAGTCAGGGGAGTACAAGGCATTTAGAATTGCAGAGCAGAGTACTGAAGAGGAGATGGTGTAACAGAGGGAAAAGCTCCAAAAATCTGCAAAAGGTCCTCCTGGAGTCTTCAGCTCAGTACTAATCAGTGCATGTGTATGAGGAAACCACCCAAAACTAGGGAAAGAACCACCCAAAAGCAGCAGATGTAACAATTAATTCCTAGAGTTTATGCAGGTCCCCAGTAATGCCCCAGTAATGGGGAAAAGTTATCCCTAAACTAAAGGATCTGCTGGTCTAGTTCTAACACAACTTAAATGAAAGCTTGAGAAAAATTAAACTACTTCCAAGTAACTTGACTGAATCCAGAGCAAAGCTTAAGGATATTTATAAGAATGTAAAAATATCTGGCACTCGACAAAGTAAAATTCTCAAAGTCTGGCATCTAATAAATATTACCAGACATGCAAAGAAGGAAAAAATATGACTTATGTTATAGACTGACTGATTCTGTCTCCTCAAAATTCACTTGTTAAAGCCTTAACCTCTGTGATAGTATTTGGAGATGGGACCTTGGAGAAGAAACCAGGATTAAATGAGGTCATAAGAGCAGGGTACTAATCTGATGGGAATGAAATCCTTATAAAATGAAGAGGAGACACCAAAGTGTGCTCTCACCACCCCCTTCAGCCCCCCACATGCAGAGAAGAGGAAAGGCCATGTGAGGACATAGTAAGAAGATGGCCTCTGCTAGTCAGGAGCAGAGTTCTCACCAGAAATCAAATTCTGTGAGAACTTTGCTCTTGGACTTCCAGCCTCTAGAAAATAAATTTCTGTTGCTTAAGCCATGAGTTCATGACATTTTGTTATGACTGTTGGAGCTAAGGCAACCCGTAAGAAGAAGAAAATTCAAATATATAGAAACATAAGCAGAAATGGCATATATGACATAATTATTCAAAAGGCGTGAAACTCCAGTGATAATGGTGAAAATTAACAAGACCAGAAACAACAAATGTTGGAGAGGATGTGGAGAAAAGGGAATCCTCTTGCACTGTTGGTGGGAATGTGAGCTGATGCAGCCACTCTGGAAAACTGTGTGGAGGTTCCTCAAAGAGTTAAAAATAGACCTGCCCTATGACCCAGCAATTGCACTGCTGGGGATTTATCCCAAAGATACAGATGCAGTGAAATGCCGGGACACCTGCACCCCAATGTTTATAGCAGCAATGTCCACAATAGCCAAACTATGGAAGGAGCCTCAGTGTCCATCGAAAGATGAATGGATAAAGAAGATGTGGTCTCTGTATACAATGGAATATTACTCAGCCATTAGAAATGACAAATACCCACCATTTGCTTTGACGTGGATGAAACTAAAGGGTATTATGCTGAGTGAAATAAGTAAATCAGAGAAGGACAATCATCATATGGTCTCATTCATTTACGGAACATAAAAATAAATAAATAAATAAAATAAATATAAAAAATAGTGAAAGGGAATAAAAGGGAAAGGAGAGAAAATGAGTGGGAAATATCAGTGCGGGTGACAGAACATGAGAGACACCTAACTCTGGGAAACCAACAAGGGGTAGTGGAAAGGGAAGTGGACGGGGGTTTGGGGTGACTGGGTGACGGGCACTGAGGGGGACACTTGACAGGATGAGCACTGGGTGTTATGCTATATGTTGGCAAATTGAACTCCAATAAAAAAAATATACAAAAAATAGGTGTGAAACAACTATGACAACTATATGCCAGAGGCTAGTCATGGTAGAAGAAATATTAGGCATGTTACCTAAAGACATAGAACATACAAAAGAGACTCTAACAGAACTTCTAGAGATGAAAGATACAATGTCTTAGATGAAAGATACATAAGATGGTATTGACAGCAGATTTGAAATTGCAGAAGGAAAATTAGTGAACCTGTTGATATGATAATATAAACTATCTGAAATTAAACATTGGGAAAAAAAGATTGAAAAACTGAACAGCACAATTAGTCTGTTTGAAGTAGGTGTGATAACTTCAAACAGACTAATACATGTACAATTGGCATACTTAAAGAGAGTGGGGTGTGATAAAGTATTTTAAAAAATACAATGGTCTAAATATTTTCAAATTTTTTAAAACTATAAACTCACAGATCCAAGAAACTCAATGAATCCTACGCAACAAGAAACATGAATAAAACTACATCAAGACACATCAGCAGCAATCTGCTTCAAATCAGTGATAAAAAGAAAAGCTTAAAAGCAGCTGTGTAAGTTAAGGATATATTATATAGAGAGGACAAAGATAAAAATGACAAAATAGATAAAGAAATTCAATATAGTGTTATGAATTATGTTTCTGGGAGATGCAAAATTATACGTTAAACTAAGAGTAAATTGGTTGCAATTTTTTATCTTAGGGTTTAAAGACACTACGAATTCTCGGCAAAGTCCATTACTTTCTATAAATATTAAAATTTATTTAGATTAATTCTCAATTCCCTATTACTATTCTCCAGGTAAGCAAACTATTTTGCTTCTCCTCTTTTTTTTTTTTTTTTTTTTTTTTTAGTCCTCCACATTCCCCTCTTTAATATGGCGTTTTCACTATATACATTAGTGAAAATTTGAAACAAACAAAAAGAACTTTAGTCAAACTTCCCTTCCTCCTCCAGCCTTATTGGATAGTTTAAAATTACATTTCTATTTTCTAGGACTTCAGTTGCTTTTTCCATCTGACTTTTAAAAACTGATTACAGCAAATGAAACACAGTTGTCTAAGTGATATAGTATACAAAAATAACATCTTGATTTCTGTGAAAATGCATTTCTCTGCAATTCCTGAATAACTCCAAATTACGCTAACTCTGAGCATAGATGTTTACTCTGGTTTTAGATTTAGACTTTGAAAAAAATGTGTTCTAAACCTTTGCCATCACCTTATGCATATCTAGCATCAACGCTGTGATGAAGTTGTTCCTGTTTAGGCCTTAGCAAACTATTTTGCTTTCCTGGAGAATAGTAATAGAGAATTGAGAATTAATCTAAATAAATAAATATATATATATATGTATATATATATATATATATATACACACACACACACACACAAAGCATTTTGAAAATAGTATGGGAAAGAATATTATATAGAATAACAATGTGTTTGGATCATTATTATTATCAATTGTCATGAATATTTAATAAGTTTATATGTGTCTAACACTTTCCTAGAAAGGGCTGTGCTAAAATGTTTTCTGACTTCTTGTTTCTACAGCTTAAATTTTTATTCAGCATAACAAGGCATCTCTTGCAGAAAATTTCCAGACCAATTTCTTACAACTCAGAACTGAGAAAAATCAACAGTTAAATATTACAAGTATTGGTCTAGAAAGAAACCTATGTTTCCCAAAAAATGAGATCCTAAACTTTAAAACAGCCTCAAATTTAAATATGCTAATAACAGTCAAATATTGTATGTCATACCCTTGAAATGCTTCAAGGATCTCAATTATATTCCTGTCTTTTAATTAATTCTTTAGAATAAAAGAATTGAGGTGAAATAAGGTACAACATATCTTACCCTAGTCTTAATGGAAAACTTTGGATTTTAGGGAGAAAAAAATAACATGAGATTTCATTTACTACAATGGAAACCAATCATGTATATCTGAGAAATATGCCTTATCACATATTTAAATTTCCAATAAGGAGGTTTTTTTAATCTGGTTAATTTTAATGCAAATTTAAACTTAGACACTTCCTACTGAGTTTGCCAGTGATTAAAAAAGAGAGAAATGAGTTCTTCAGACAACTCAGATCAAAAGAGTCTAATTTAAGGACTACTTAAAATCAGGATATGGGACTTATCTCAGATAAGTGCTAATCACTTCGTTCTCCCCTCCTTTACCAAAAATATCCCTCAACTTCTCCACTTCTTTCTAAGAAAATGAAATGCAAAAATGTCCCATTCTTTCTCCTTTTCCTAAAATCTTCCCAGAATAAAGGGAATAAGCTTTTCTCTTGTAAATTCTAGAAACGCCTATGTTTAACACATGGCTTCTTAGGGAAGAGAATTAAGGAATGTTGGCACACTTTTCAACTAGCTGATAATAAATGATGATAGGTCATTCAAAATTATTCACCAGAAAGAATATTAATGACATTAAGATAAATCTGACCCACCAGAAAATTGAGTGGACTTTTGATTTAACCTTACCAAATGCAAGAGGGAGAAAGTAAAGACTCTATGATTAGTCTTGGGGACATAATAATCATAGCCTCAACAGCCATTCTCAAACTCATATATCAATCATCTCTAAGTGCCTAGGCACTATGCTTGGTGCTTTGCACATTGTTATTTCATTTAATCCTCAAGACAACTCTGAGAGACTGTAATCTATAGATAAGGAAACAAAGACTCAAAGAAGGTTAAGTAATTTGCCCAAAGTCATACAGCTATAAATGTGCCTGCATTCTGTGTCTCCATAGCTCCTGATCTTTTCACTAGTTGAGTTTCTTATCTAGTTGACCATCCTATCAGGAAAAAAAAGACAGAGAGAGACAAAGATAGATAGTTGGACAAGATTCAATATTTCAAAATGTAATATAATTTTTATACTAAGTGAACTAAACAAACTTGAATTTAAACCACAGTCTTTAAAGGTCTTAATTTTTCATCCCCATTTATCATATAATGAAATATAAAGGCAAGTGGCTAAACTGCCACTTGAGCTAATAGCTATTAGAAAGCGCCAACCAACACCCAAACACACTCATGATGTTACTTACATTCAGTTGTGGCTTCTCCGTTCAAAGGTTCTCCTTCTCCACTGCTGTAAACTGCAAAGACTGAAACCTTATATTTGGTCTCTGGCTGAAGATTTTCTATCACAGTATGAATTGCATCTCCAGGAAGACTTTTCTCTCCAGTCTCAATATCATCATAAAGTGATTTCCATGAGACCCTGTAACCTCGAACCATTCCTGGAGCTGATGTCCAATAAGCCCCAATTGAGGTGTCTGTGATATCTTTAGTAACCAAATCCTTGGGTGAACCACGTTCTAGAATAGAAATCAAAGGGGAATCATTTTTTTAATGTCAACTAGATATGTAAATATTTCTTCAACAGGTGGACATCCAAACTTGCTGGACTCAAACTCAGTTTGTCTAAAGTTGCCCATTTCTTCTTTCTGAGCTGTCTGTCCTATTCTGTCAGTGGAGCAGATTGATGGAATAAAACTTTAGAATATTATCTGATTCCGACCTATCACCTTGGTCCCCAAATGTTCAGTTGGATCATGAGGCCCTTCAGGATAAGGATGACATCCAAACATGAAAGAGTACGCACCTAAAAGAATTTTTCTCCAAGGGAAAAAAATGCATTGAAATCCCCAAATTTTACTCCTTTGCAGTCTACTTTATGACATAGCCAATTGTTCACAATGATCTTTCTTTCTTTACCATCCTTTTTTCTCTGTGATGTAATTTAAATAAGTGCAGTTCCAATGTCTGACTTATAATAATTTCAACAATTTCATATAGCTTGCAAATATTAATTCCAGCAATCATTTGCCCTAGTGAAAACTCTCTTCGTTCATACAATTTAAAAGTAGAAGTGTAAACTCCAATATAGCTTAACTCTAATGAAACTAAAAACCACCAATTCTTCTGGAAAACTTTAAAGTGATTAGTCATCAAAATAAAACACACCACTTGTTCTAGCTGATCGAAAATATCTGCTACCAAATTTTGGTTCTTTCAATTCAAAAAAGAAAAAAAGTACAACCCAAATGGAAAAACATGGAAACCTCAACTTAATAGGAGGCACAGATGTCTTCCAATAAAACCCTCACTTTCCATAATTTAAATGTAAGATAAATATACGGATCACTTTATATTGGCTACCTTTACTAGGGTTTATGCCACAGCATGACATAAATATAAAACTATCTGCTTCTACAGCATACATTTCACTAATAATTGTTGTATATTCAAGCAAATGATATATAATACTATTACAAGAATTTTGAAGACTATTGCTTTACTTGAATCAAAGAGTAAAAATGAGTATCTTAAAAATGCTCATAGTTAAACAACTAAATTTCAACACAAAGAGTAAAGATAACAATAAGGAAAAGAAGAAATCTGGGTAGACAGGAACTTATCATACTGTAGAATTTAGAGGGAAAAATAAATACAACAGGAGCTGGGCATCCTACCAGAACCCAAGCACAAATGGAAAATTCTAACTTCATTATGAATAACTTTAACTGCTGACAGGACATCTCATCTCTGGAGGGAAATTAGTTACATATTTCACTAAAACCAAGAATACTTATTTTCAAGAACATATTGACTTTTCTCCCTCAGTACTTGAGGCTAATTCTCACTCGAAGGCCTTCTTTCACTGCACAGGCTAATTCTTAAATGGCCACGTATCTTTATATTTTCTCTACTTACGGGAATATAAACAAAATGTTGCTTTGATTTGGTTTGGTTGTTGTTTTTTATGTTTTATTTTGCTTTGATCATTGATATCTCAGCAACTGGTCCCTAAGTTTTAAATGTGCAACATATGTTTCCTTTGCTTGATATACACCTTTTTTTCACATGTGCCTCTTCTAAATTGCCTAAATTGTGGTTAGGAATTGCAGCCACTGTAAAATTGTTGTACTTAAAAGTAACTGAACTTGAATCCACTAAAAATGGCATCAATGACATTCCAAAAAAGTAGAAGACAAATAAGTTAGCTAGAATGAAGGAATTATCTTCCAAATTAACACTGGAGTAGTTTACAAACAATCATTTCAGTTTCTCGTCTGCTCCAAGGTTGTGTTTCTCAGCCTGTTTTCCTCCCTACTTTGTATAGCACTGAGTTTGTGACATTATTTATTTCCATGACAACAAACATTAATCTCACAAACACAGGCTAATGATTTCACTGTGAGAAAATAATAGGAAAAGAATTGTGGTTGAAGCAAAAATACATTCACAAGGATATTTCTGGGCTACAAACAAAAGGAGCCTAGTTCACTAGACATGCATTCCCATGGATTTTAATCAACTGTTGTAACACTCTCAGAACTTTGTAAAGCTGGAACAAAATACAAGTGAAACTGCAATAAAGACCTTTGCAATGTTTATCGGGGTCCTGAAAAGAGTCTATAAAAGCACTTTTGAAAAATACAACTTAAATATTAACTAAAAAACATTCTCAAGTTGGAACTAATGGCATGAGAACACTAATTTCACTGAGCACTGAGTAAATTCTCAATTACAGAAAACAATCCACAAAAAACTATAGTATCTGCCTGTGACACCCAAAGGCATTATATAAAGACGCTGGCATCACAACATGTCACATCAGTAACAAAGAAATACGGAATCCAAAGAAAGAAGAAAGACACATCAGTCCAGAAGCCAAAATTGAACAGATAAACTGCTTCAACAGGCTTCTCATATGTCATCAGTTTGATAAGAATATTCCTAAGTATTAAGTTTATACTGTTGCCAAACATATTGATAAACTTTTTTTCTAATAAAAAAAGTGAGAGGGTTGAGTATCCTAGCTACTGCATTATACCCAAGAATTTTGAGAATATGATGTACTCATGACAAGTATATTTTATCAGACCTATAACTCTTCAAAAATATTTTTTACATGGAATCTTGGCTTAGACAAATATTGGATTAAAAAAAGGAAGCAATTGAGTTTTACCCTGTGATACAATTGGCAGGCTGTCAAGTGGCCAAGCTGGTCTTAAGACCTAGTGTACAACCAGCTGAAAACGCCACCAGCAGGCTATGTCACTTCCTGGGGCCTGGAGCAAAATAAATAGACCAAATTTGATAGGATACATAGAATCACCTGGGATGCCAAAGAGTGGGCCATGCCAAAATCAATTAAATTGGAATATCTAGAGATATCCCTAAGCACTGATACTTCCTAAAAAAACCTTTTAAATATTATTCTTATTCCCCTACAATTCTTTATTCTTTTCTCATTTCTTTCTTTCCTCTTCTTTCTGCTATTCCTCTCTGAGACCTAGGGAGACATTTATTTGGAAGATGTGATTGGTCCGTGCAGGAAGAAACCTTCACACCTGCTTTCACTCTGAAATGAGCCTCCTTCAAAATAGATAGGCATGGTAAGGGCAAAATTCATCAAAATCGTTGGGCCCCATGATGCAGTACAGGGTTGTTCAATGGTTTATACATTGTGTGGACTTATGACCACACACAGCAAATTGCCCTTTAGGTAGTAGAATCTCTCAAGGCTGACCCTCAGAGAACTGAGAAGCTGATTGGATCTTCTCATCACGTCCTTTCCACCCCATGACACACGTGGGATGTTCACTGCTCTCTCCTCCCCTTCATTCTGATTCAAAAGGAAATGGCTCTCAACACATGCTTCTTATTCAAGCATTGATCACATTTTCCTGTGAACAAGATTTAATTCAAGCCAGGCATTTACTTTGGTTTAAAATACTGAATTGTAGGTTTTGTCCTCAATCTAAGGATCTTTGGACATCAATAACTACTGGAAGAGATTATTTCACTTGGTTTGGTTAGAGTAGGTTTGGGAGTCTCTTTTTTAGAAAACATGGGAAGGAAAAGGAAAGAGAGAGGAATAAGAAAGGAAAGATGTCAGAAGACCAGCCTCTAGCCTTTCTGCAGGAGGCATTACTGTATCTCAACAGGAGAAGCCATAGAAAGGTCCAGTGAATAGGAACCAAATCTAGTAGTCTTGCCCCTTTGTCATTATGCTTCTCAGAACCTGGATCCAGTTCTGCTCCAGCAAAGGTTCCCTACTTCCTCAAGTTTTCTCTTTTTGCTCTTCCCCAAGACTTACAAATATTTGTTTTATGATTGTTTTAGTTTGTTCAGGATTTCACATATGTGGCATTGTTTCCAATAATATTTAGTCTCATGGTACCTGCCATTCTGGTGTATGTGTCTATGCTTTGTATATTACTTTTATTTCTGGTAATAGAATTTCTGGTAGTTGTTTCAAATAAATCCTCTCCTATAATGATGGTAGGCCTTCAACTTTATCCTTCTCAGTAGTTATTCCAGCTACTCTCTTCTCCCCTGTATAGTACCAGTATAAGTTATAAGGAATAACATGTTTTTCTGTCATACATTTAAACACGTAAAATTTATCAATTTTTTGAAATTCTGATACTCAGCATTTCTGCTCTGACTACAAACATATTTAGATATATTCAAAAGGCATTTTTTCTCATGCCTACTCGCATGTGTCTCCAACCTACTACTGTGGGAAGTAATTTAGACAGGTGCATTTCTCATGATCCGAACATCCACAAGGGGTTGATTCCTACTTTTTTCCACACATAAGGCCAAAGAACTAATGCCTCATTTAAGTAACTTTCCTACATTCCCTTAGCCCTTTTCCATTTGCTTTCTGAAAAGCAAATCACCATCCAATTCAAATATAATTATAACACAAATTAGCCAATGATGATAACTGAAAAATTAATCATAATGAAATGAAACTGTATAAATTGTTCCAGTCAGCTTTCATTGAGTTTCACATACCACTTTCAAAAATAGAAGTTAAATTGAAAATGTAATGTAAATCCCCTTCTAAATCAATTTGTCTTTTCCGTTAGCGCTCAACTCAAAAGTCATCCAACTTTCCACAGCAGAATACAGAAAACCTGCTTCCACGTTTATGTGGAAACACACTTGATTTACAACCTCAGTGAATTAGAGCCACCATTCTAAAGTACAAAGTTCACTATTGATAAGCTAACAGCTACATTAAGCAATACATAGTTCTTGAAAACCTCTTAACACTTAAATCACCCTTCAACCTCAAAACTTATCTGAGATTTCTTCCATAAATGTTATGTCTCCAATGTGATTTAGATATTTCTCTGATGAGCCATTAATGTGCAGGAAAGGAAATACAAATTGCTGTTTGGTTATTGTGCTAAAGTTCCCTGGAACTCCCAGCATTATTATACCCAGAATACATGATTTTTCAATCATGTAAATCTAGGGAAATATAGAGGTCCTATTTAGTCCGTCTTGGAGAGAGGCCCCATGTTACTCAACATCAAGGGGAGGAGTTCCTATGATGTGCTAAAAACCTCCTTGTAACAAAATGTCAGCTGAGTGAGCTTGGTTTGATATACAGGAAGCTGTCCATGACTATGGCATTGGCAGGTTGCTATAGCAACTAAAACAAAGGAAATTTTGAAAAGTCATCTTTTCCACAGCCAAAAACCAACACTCAAAAACAAAAAGAACCGTATTATTCCCAAACTGAAACTTTCATTCATTTGTAGTAAATCTCTGAATTAAAATGAGCATTATTCATTTCAAGTTTATAAAAACAGATTTTCCTCTCTCTACACATTAACAATGAGAACTGAAAGTTCTAGCAATGCACATTTACTTGTACAACAGTGTTGTAGTAATTACATTAAATCTACTTTAACAACAACAGGTGGGAAAAAAAACAACATAAATCAAGCCTAATAGTTTGTTCTCAGATTCCTCTAAAGTTTGGATCTGAAATAGTAATAAACACTGCCTTTGTGATTCCATTTCATACAGTACTAGAGCAAACCATGAACTTCCCCGATGCCAGTGCTAATAAATCTCTCTTCCAGGGACAGGGGAATTTTCTGATCATTGGCTACATTTCAACAAACTAGGAAACAGATTCAAGTTAGGGACAGTTGTAGACCACACTAGATATTTTTTAAATATTTTTTGAATTGAATAGAATTCACTTCAAGCAATCTATAAAATTTTCAACCTACAGAGTGCTCTTGCCGGCCGAGCCATGCCTCTGGATGGAAGAAACATTCCTCCAAGGTCTGCTCTTACCACCTTCTCTCCCAAGAGAAAAACAGATTAGAAAAACAGCAGCCCTCAAAAGCAGTTGCCTGGCTCTGTTTCTGGCTTTCCATTCCCTGCATTTACCATCATATCCTATTCCTGTATATGGTATGTGGATTTGGCTGAGTTAATACAATAAAATGAAATGGAATAACCAGGGGCAAAAATCTTCTACTATTTTAATTTAGTCACAACTATGCTTTCACATATTTGTCAAGTTTACCACACATAATGCAATGGGATAAATATGTTCATAAAATCAGGCTGGCAATATTTTATGTAATCCTTCACTATAGTAAAGAGCTTTGGTGTAAATGGAAAAAATGTATTATTACAACTTAGTTATCAATTAACTATAGTTAATCATCTCACTTCCCTCCTCAAGAAATGGAAAATAGTAATTTTTAAAATTTATTTTACTACCCGTGTATCTCCCTTAGAGGTAACTTCTGATCAAATAAGTGGGGGAAGGGAGGCACATACTCACACATGCATACAAGTTGGTAGATTTTCTATACTACTTTTACAAAGCTATAAAATCATAAACAATTCTGCTATACACCTGACCCAGAAAAATCACAGCCTAATAGAATGTGTGCTGTTAAATTAAAATGTGTACTTTGCTTTCTAAAGATTGTTAATGTATTTTCTTAGCAAAAATGCCCAATTTTTAACTCCCAAAATATCTTGACTGAGTATGAATACATTGTTTTAAAATAAGAAAATGCAGAAGAATATCAGAAGGCTAAATGGTACAAGAAGAATAAAACTATTAAAGCATTTCCAAAATATTCCTTATAAGGGAGAAACTTTCACAAACATGGATAATCCACAATCATTCTGGAAAAAACAAAAGCTCAAAAGTTTATCCTTTAAAAAGTCCTATAAACAATCTATGTTGAAAGCCTTTGGGAAGCACATGATAAAGAGAACTTCAGAAGATCAAAACAGAAGAACAAACTTGTCAGAAATTCTGGATGTTGCTCCAGATACAAAGATCACATGCTTTACTGTTTCGATTAAGTCTCTGTAATTAAGGCAATTGCCATTTTCTACCTCTTACTATTTTCAAAACTTTAGTGTAGCTAATCAATATCTCTGAAATACATACAAAAGCTGTATTTTTAGATATCATCTAAACTGAATGTCATTTCCTCCTGATGATTATACATATATAATTCATGCCTACTCGCATGCATCTCCAACCTACTACTGTGGGAAGTAATTTAGACAGGTGCATTTCTCATAATCCGAACATCAACGAGAAGTTGATTCCTACTTTTTTCCACACACAAGGCCAAAGAACTAATGCCTCATTTCAGTAACTTTCCTACATTCCCTTAGCCCTTTTCAATTTCCATATATATATATGATATTTTACAGTTCCCCAGAAGTTTCACTTACAGTCTCCCATTTGATCTCCACAGTAAATCTGGGAGGCAGGGGGACTGATGAGTAAACTGAGGCTCAGAAGGGTTAAGGGACCATTTCAAGGTTACATGATTGAGTACCCAAACCAGGACTCTTCTGGTAATCAGTATTTTACACACTGGTATTTAATCTTTCATTTAAATCCTCTTTTAAAAATAAATTTCATGGACTATTAAAATTATGCTCTTGATTACTACTAGAGATAGAATTGATTAGAATTTTTTTGTTTATTTTTAATTCTTGACTAAATCTTGTAGTTTTAATGAATATTGCCTAATGTGGGCTTTGTCCCTGTTAATTATAATATCTACAATCCCCCAAACTCCTCGATCCCCCAAATTTGACAGATATTTTACCAAAAGTCACTATGACTTCACATCACAAAAGATGCTTTAGATTCATTTTCTTCCTATAATTATGTTAAGTGAAGCATATAAAAGATGGTGATGACAAGAAAGAATCAAGGGCCTGACTTCTTATTTAGGCCCCCAACTATGGTACTGACTCATTATTGTAACCATCCATTGATAGTTCTTTTTAACATCACAACATTCTAACTGCGGTTAGGTTAAATTTGTATTTTCTCTCTCTTACCCAACTTACATTGCAGTTGTGGTGAGTTAAATGTAAGCCACCATTATATTTCAAAGGATTCTAAGAAATATGAAGCCCTCTGACAATGAAGTCTAGAAACCAAGGACATACCTCCAGTTGTTAACTTCAAACTTCTACACAGAACTGAATTTTAGAGGTCATTTAGAAAACAAACAAAGCAGAAACCTGGATCCTCATATTTCTCAAGCTAAATGCTTTTTTGCATAATGAATGAGAAGAGACTCAGAGTCTGCAAAGGGTTCCTGTCTGCTCCTAAGTGATGGAAGTGGTTTCATTACCCAAATCCTTTTTTATCCCACAGATGTTTGCCAACGTCCTTTGTCACTCTGAATATCACACACCTATTCTCCATTTACCCAGCCCATGACATTAAGAACATAGTTGTATGTCCTTATACACTCAGCTTCCCGTACACCTTTTCCTGATCAAACTTAGATTTTTTACAGTTGCTTATATTCTACATTTCTGAATAAGAGGCACTTTTATAGTTACTTACTTTTCAGTACAAGTTTCTTTTAGGAGGAAGGACAGTACATTTCTAGATTTGATTCTCTGCAAACATTTTATCTTCCTAAATGCAATCACAAACTTAGGGATTTCTAGAAAACATGTCAGTAATTACCTTCGAGGGTCATTCCTTCGCCATAAAGGGCATCTCCAGCCCCGGATGCATACAAGGCCGTCACAGATAAGGCGTATTGTGTCCCTTCATTTAATCCTCTCAGCACAGTACTGGTTGTATCTCCTCTCACAGTGACCTCTTGAGTTTCACCCCCTGCCGCTGGGATGTATGTGACGAGATACTGTTTCACTTTCCCTGGTGCTCGAGTCCAAGATAATTTCATAGTTGATGTTGTAGGGTCAGAAACTCTTAAGTCTCTTGGGGTCCCTCTAACTTCATTAAAAAAAACAATAACATCAAAATTCATTATTTAATAAAATAATTTGAAAAACACTTTATTGCTTTTCAGTGTGTGTGTGTGTGTGTGTGTGTGTGTGTGTGTGTGTGGATATGTGTGTATGCATGCTGCATCAAATTTATATCCTAAGTGATATTACAGCAATTGTAGACAAGCCAACAGAGCTTCTCCGAAAGTGGAACAAAGCACTATGAATTGCAAATATGCTGATCAGTATCACAATGTAGGTTTAATACCTCTGAGAAATAAAAAGAAATCCTCAATAAAAAGGATTCGTTGGCCTAATGCTATGAACTTCTAAATGTAATAGCCAGGAAATACACTGATGTGATAAAAGTGATAAATGATCAAATGTTATCCCTAGAAAAAAACTTAAGAGAGGAAACAGCGCTAATGAGGCCTTGTCTTGGGTGAAACTCAGGGGCTGTCTATCCCTTTGCAATTATGATGTTTAGCATTTCATGACTTCCCTGGTAGAATGGTCATGTCATCTCTGGGGGAGTCCCAAAGCACCTAAACCTGCAATACTCTCCACTGGACACACAACAGCTAGCCATTTTTACTCTAGAAAACAGAAAGATGAAGAGCCCCTGAAAAGAGTCCTTTTATGGAACAAAAGGCCCTAGACCCCCAACTAGAAAGAGAAAGAGGAAGGCAGTGATTTCCCAAAGAGCAGAGAGGAGGAATAAAGCAGATGGAAAGAGAAAGGGTCTCCGCAGGAAAGGCTATTTAGCTAGGTTCCCCTGGGAGGGTCGTAGTGATGCAGGTGGAGCTGGGATGGATATTCCTAATGAGTGTCTGCCTCAGATTCACTGCTTATCAGCAACATGACTTGGAGCTATTATTCAGTATCCTTAGCCTTGATTTCCTTATAAAGAGGGATAATAATATTAACAATTCCCTTGAATCTATGCATGGATTAAATGAGATAAGCTATTTGAACAAACCTGACAGAAATAAGTCCTCAATAATTGTTCATTATTGCGAATATGTTGTTGTGGTTGTTGTTGTTTTTATTTTTTTAACTTTCAAGATAGGGAGTAAAGTTAAAATTAGGAATGCCTTAGTTTTTCTCAATGAAATAAATATTAAACATTAGTAATTTGCAACAAATATCAGAATGTATCCTGGGAGCCTAACCATCCCACATAAATAAAAAAAGGTTAATATTTTAAAATCTTCCTGAAGAAGTAATAATTAATCTGTTTCAATGGTGCATAGCAGTTTGATTTTTAATCCCTAGTCTTCCTTCAATTTATATGAGAGCATTTAATAATATCATTTTAAAAGAATATTTAGACCATATAACAGCATTTGTGTTCTATTGACACAAATGCTATCATAAGCAAGTTAAAAATTTGAGTAACTCAAGTCTAAAAGGACTATAATCTAAGATACTCAGATAACTGGGACTAAGTGTCTCATGGCCTGTAGTGTCTGGATAGCTGACTACAGTATCCTTTGAGGTCTAAGATTTGGGTTGTTACCATATGATCAGCATATTTCCTCTACCTTCTTCAGTGGCTGCGTTTCCAGTCAACGGGGAGCCAGGTCCTGAGAAATATTCAGGAATTACAGATACTTCATATTTTGTGTCTGGAGTCAGGTTCTCGAGCGTTATCCTCCTCTGATTGGCAGGGGTGGTAACTTCTTTGCTTTCTCCACTAGCAACTGGTTTATATATAATTCGGTACCTTAAAACTCTCCCTGGAGCTTGAGTCCAGGTGATTTTAAAGCTGTCTGTAGTTTCATCTGTCACTTTTAGGTTTCGAGGTGCTCCTTTTACTGAAATTTTTTTTTTAAAAAAAAGTTTATTTTACATTAAAAAACACAAAACTAAGCTCTTGATCACTAAATTATAGCATTTCTCTAAACAAATTCAAAAGCAGTTGTTTGTCAAACATCCTGGTACAGTATTCTCTCAGCCAGATATTAACTAGATGCTGCAACAACAAATAATCCACCAATGTACAGAAAGAAACTATGTATGGTTAATTTTTTAATCAAGTAAAGAGGCACATAATAATAAACTTTTAAAATCATAAATACCCTATTAAATGGTAAATTCATACTGACATAAATTTCAAGAATAAAAATAATTCATTTCTCGAAATATAGGTAGCCAAAGTTTTCTAACTAGATTTTCTCAGGAAAGCAGGAAAATAATACCCAGTTCTACCATATTTACCCACTTGAATGAACTGTTTTATCCAGTCAGCTCCATGTTTAACTTTTCTATCTATGTAGTCATTTGACTTGGAAAATAATTAGACCATACATGTGTTGGACCAAATACATCATATTTAACGAATGCAAGCTGGATCTAAATCTTGAGGTCAAATTGCAATGTGGGTAATGTCCATAGACTCACAATCTTAAATGGGATTTTCATTAAGCCTAAATGAGAATGTCATTTGGCTTTATAGTTAATAAACATGTTTAAATTACTTATTCATTTAAGGGGCAAATTGTCTGTTTGGCCTACACATTCAAGAAAGATGAGCTAACGGTCTTTTCAATCCACTGGAGTGAAAGCACAGTGCAGTTCATCTGCACTTATCTCACATATAATTAGAAGTTTATCTAAATGGCCAACACATCAGTAGATCACTTCAGGGAGAAGGAAACTGTATCCCTTAAGGCAAGCAATGGGAGTTGGCGGACTGACACTCATGACTCATTTTAGATGGCAAGAAAAAAGACAAAACTAGCCAGAACAAATGAGGCAGATAAACTGATGAGTTTGAATACGGTAGTTCCCTCCAGCCCCCACCTCTGTGTAACCACAGGGGTTACATTCCAGGATGTCCAGAGGAAGCCTGAAACCATGAATAGCACTGACCCTTAAATACACTATGTTTTTCCTATACATACCTATAAAGAAGCCTAATTGATAAATTAAACTCATTAAGAGATTAACAACAATACCTATTAAAAATAGAATAATTATAACAATATACTATAACAAACATTATGTGAATATGGTCTCTCTCTTTCTCTCTCTCTCTCAAAATATTTTATTGTACTGTACTCACCCTTCTCATTATGATGTGATATGATACAATGCCTATGTGATGAGATAAAATGAGGTGAATGACGTGGGCACTGTAAGCTTTGCGTTAGGCTACCTTTGACCTTCTAACAATAGTCAGAAGGAAAATCATCTGCTCCTGGACTGTGGTTGATGGTAGGCAATGGAAACCATGGAAAGTGAAGCTGCAAATCAAGGGGAACTACTATACTCGTTTTGAAGCTGAATGTGTAATTTTGAGCCTCAGATTACCCAAAAGAAAAAAAAATGACAATCTGTAGGATTATTGAGGTTGTTAAAAAAAGATAATCCATGGAAAACAATTACCATAGTACCTGACACATAAGCTAGAGCTCAGTAATTGGTAGTTTTTGTTTTGTTTTTAGATTTTATTTATTTAGCCATGACAGACAGAGAGAGAGAAAGGCAGAGGGAGAAGCAGGCTCCACGCAAAGAGCCGGATATGGGACTCAATCCCAGGACAACGGGATCATGCCCTGAGCCAAAGGCTGACGCTCAACCGCTGAGCCACCCAGGTGTCCCAGTAATTGGTAGTTTAACAAAGGTACTGAAATCCGAAACATCCTTATTGACTAAAGAAAGTTTAGGTCTCAGATTTCACTCAGACAATAGAATTGGAAATGTATTAGCAAATTTTGTTGTTGAAATGCAATGAGCAAAAACTAGAGCATATATGAATGCAGTTGGCTCTACTCAAAAACCCTCTGGACTTAAATTTCTTCTTGAAACATATATCCATCTGCTATCCCAAAGTGCTGAAGGAATAGGGCCAGGCTCATTAGGCAACAATAGGGGCATGATAGAGAAAGCTTCAGGAAATCAGAAATACTGGGGCGCCTGAGTGGCTCAGTCAGTTAAGCATCTGACTCTTGGTTTCAGCTCAGGTCTGATCTCAGGGTCTTGAGATCAAGCCCTTCATTGGGCTCTGCACTCAGCTGGGAGTCTGCTTGAAGATTCTCTACCTCTGTCCCACCTTCCACTCAAATAGATAAATAAATCTCTCAAATAAATAAATAAATCTTAAAAAAGAAAGAAAGAAAGAAAATCAGAAATATCAAAGTATGGACTTCTAAGTTATTCAACACAAAAATTCTAAGAAAAGAAGTCAACTTAGGCCATTATTTTATTTGCTGGCCTTCAGGTAGAAATATACCCAAACCACGCACAAAAAGAAAAGATCCATCTTACTTAAAAACTTTTTCAGAGAAAAAAAGATTCTCTAGCTTTTTTTTCATATACCAATATATGCCTTCTCTGTTAACAAATACTTCTTTGTAACTATCTTAATTTCCTAGTGCATCTGTTTCCGCTTCTTCACCTATCCCCTGTAAAAATAGGAAACAACTGACATGTCTTTTACTATTTGTGATATTTATCTTGAAGAGTAATTGCCTTCTCATAATCAAGTTCCTTGGTATCCTTATTTTTTTTTTAAGATTTTTATTTATTTGTTCATGAGAGACACAGAGAGAGGCAGAGACACAGGCAGAGGGAGAAGCAGGCTCCATGCAAGGAGCCCGATGTGGGACTTGATCCCGGAACTCCAGGATCACGCCCTGAGACAAAGGTAGATGCTCAATGGCTGAGCCACCCAGGCATCCCTCCTTGGTACGCTTTAAATGTCAAATGTATTGAAATGTATCTGAAAATACTCCATTCTATCCGGTAAAGAGGACATATCTAAAAAATTCTGCTTAAAACATTTGGTAAAATTTGTATACTCATGTTCTCAACAGCATTATTTACAATAGCTAAGAGGTGGAAGCAACCTAAGTGTCTGTCCATGGGTGAGTGGATAATCAAAATATGGCATATACATGTAATGGAATATCTTTCAGCCATAAGGAAAAAGGATATTCTGACACATGCTACAACATGAATGAACCTTGAGGACATTATGCTAAGTGAAATAAGCCAGATACAAAAGGTCAAATACAATATGATTCTACTTCTATGAGGTGCCTAGAATAGTCAAATTCATAGACACAGAAAATAGAATGGTGGCTACCAGGAGCAGTAGGGAGAGTAACAGAAAGTTATTCTTAATGAGTATAGTTTCAGTTTTGCAAGATGAAAAAAGTTTTGGAGACAGATGGTGTAAATGGTAGCATAATAATATGAATGTATTAAATGCCACTGAAATGTATACTTAAAATGGTTGAAATGGTAATTTTATGTTATGTATTTTTTTACAATTTTTAAAAAGAAAAACATTATGGTACGCCTGCGTGGCTCAGCAGTTGAGCATCTGCCTTCAGTTCAGGGCATGATCCTGGAGTTCCAGGATTGAGTTCCACATCAGGCTCCCTGCATGGAGCCTGCTTCTCCCTCTGCCTATGTCTCTGCCTCTCTCCTTCTGTCTCTCTCATGGAAAAATAAATAAAATCTTTTAAAAATTTTGATAATATATTTGCCATCAAATCCGTAGATAAAGTAAACAAAGTTCAGAAGTATCTGAACATAACACTGCTGAAATATGGGACAGAAAAATCTGGTTAAGCAGTATTCCGAGTTAATTCCATAATTATTAACAGTTCTTTTATCTCTAAATCTCACATTCATCAAAATAAACCCAAGGTTTTTTGTATAAAAGTTTTTTCACTCTTTAAAAAGATGTATGAATAGCTGTAATTTACAGGTGCTGAATCTTATAAAGGTATTTACCATCTCTATAGAAGAGATGGTTATTTCAAACTGCTACTTGTTTCTACAATTAATTTCCGGTTTTTAGAAAACAGGGTCAGAAACCCCATCTCACCTTCCACAGTGGTCTCCTCTCCAGTTAAGGGAACACTGAAGCCATCCTCATACTCTGCAGTCACATTAACTAAGTACAGGGTCTCTGGCTTCAGGTTGTTGAGAACAACGCTGGTACTTGACGCTGGCTCTACCACCGTGACCTCTTCATCTCCAGTAGCTTCCTTGTAGGTGATGTGGTATGAGAAAACATTTTCTCCAGCAGGAGACCAGTTAGCTTTGAAACTGTAAGAAGTTGTCTCAGAAAAACTAAGATCCTTTGGAGGCACATAAGCTATTAAAAAAAAAAAGAAAAGAAAAAAAAAAGGATAGAGATAAAAATTGTTAAATCTATAAAGCAAAAATGGACCTAATGACTACGTTTCTGAAATGGCTTATGTTCACTGGGGGAACAGTTAATGAGACAAATACACTGAGCAAGTATTCCACACATGACCACTAAGAGAAGGCCTCTCACTTATAGCCCTCCAAGGAGGTCCTGATCATTTATTTGGCTTGACCATTCATAATACTGTTACACTGTTTAAATTACTAATTAAAATGAATTTGAATTGGGTTTCTAAACAAAAAGCAGTAATGGAATGGTCCTGCCCAAAACTGGAATATTTAAACAGTAACAGACCTAAGGTGAACAGCAATATAATCCTTAGCAATCAGATATTAATTTTTGGTGGTAGACAGATATTTCAAAGTAATGATTAAGGAATTCTTCCTAACAAAAGAATATTCACTAGCTGAGTCATAGGAAGAACCAATGTTCAAGGCACACTGCTCTTCTCAATGAACAAATGATCAAATTGGAATGACAACAGTGTAACATTATTAACAAACTAGAGTGCTACCTATGAACTCGAGACAACTAGAAGTGATAGTAAGTGTTATGGCACTGGAACAGTTAAAGAAGACTTGGTGAAAGAGATAGGACTTTTAACTGAATGTTAACAAATAGAACTTGAACAAATGAAGAAAAGAGGTAAGGAATTCTAGCTGTGAGGAATGATGCCCAAAATTGGTCCAGGGAAGGGAATGCATAAGAAAAATTCAATGGTCTAGGACTATGTTCTCATCACCTTCAATCCAAAGGACTTAGCTCACCATCTAGCACATAGTAAACACTCAACTAGAGGTCATTGAATTGAATACGACAAATAGGTGTGATAAAGCTGGAGCTCAGCCCTGCTTAAGGATCTAGGATCAAAAACATCTCATGACTCATGGTAAATAGCTTTTTCACCAATAAATACATGACCCATACCCAGGAGAAAGTCATATCTCAGAGCTAAATAAACCAAACTCAATAGATTTCTATAAGACAGAAAAATTGCTTTTTCCTTTATGCAAAAAAGAATTGGAAAAGCACGTTATCCACAATTTTAGAACCAAAATTGAACACTTTGTTCATTAAGAGATCATTTTGGCTCTACAAAGTCTACTAACCTTTTTTCTTTATAGCTGCCAATTCTTGCTCAATTCTAAGGCAGATAGACTGTGTGAGTTCAAAAGATATTCTCTGAAAAGCATCAAAATCTTCCACTGTGAACACATGGGTCTCAGCAGGAGGAGAGGCAATAGCTTCTAACTCTGAGCGGACAGCATCCTTCACACCAACTGCAAAGATTTCCACATCTGAATTCCTTAGTTTTATAGCAGGATCTCTGAAAGCATCTGAAGATTTCCCGTCAGTGATAAGAATCATGACCTTTGGTACGTTGCCTCTTGAACCCTTGCTAGGCACAAATATTTTCTCTCTGACATAAGTCATTGCTTTCCCAGTGTTTGTAGATCCTCCTCTGTAGGGGAAGGTGTTTATTGCTTCAATTATATCTTCCACTTTGGTGAATTTTTTCAAAGTGAACTCAGTATGAGGATCCCGGCTGTACTGGACAAGACTTATCTGTACCCTATTTGGTGAAATCTCAAAACTTTTTACGAGAACTTCCAGAAAGGCTCTAACTTTAACAAAGTTTGCAATCCCGATGCTATAGGAACCATCAACCAAAAACACAATATCGGCTTTTATATCCACACCACGTGAGCATTCTGTTAAAAGAAGAAAAGCCCATTAAAGTTCAACAAATATAAGTTAATCATTAAAATACAGATATCTGGTTTTCTTAGTAAGCACACTTATTTAAAAGAAAACTAATCCAAATATTTTGTTTATTTTTTTTAAAGATTTTATTTATTTATTCATGATAGGCATAGAGAGAGAGATAGAGAGAGGCAGAGACACAGGCAGAGGGATAAGCAGGCACCATGCCAGGAGCCTGACGTGGGACTCGATCCGGGGACTCCAGGATCACGCCCTGGACCAAAGGCAGGCGCCAAGCCGCCAAGCCACCCAGGGATCCCCCCAAATATTTTGTTTAAAACTAAACCTGAACCAGTGAGGCCTACTGTCAAATGGATAGACCCTATTATTAACTTACCCACTTGAACTTTCATTGGCTGAGTCTTCTCCATTATTGAAACAGGTTCACTGGATGTGAGTCCCTTCATAGCAGAAATACTGATCTGGTATTCTGTGTCTGCTGAGAGGTCACGAACACTGAGCGTGGTGGTCTGAGGCCCCACACTAAGAGCATGCTGTCGGCTTCCAGCGGTCATTGGTGTAAGGAGGACTTTATAACCAGTTACTGAGCTAGGAGATGGACTCCAACTTAGCTTAATATATTTTGATGAGACTTCCGTAGCAATCAAATTTGAAGGAGGTTCAATAACTACAAAATAACAGCAGAACAGTGATTGAAAACAATGAGATGCAGGGGTGCCTGGCCGGCTCAGTTGGAGGAGCATGTGACTCTTGATCGATCTCAGGGTCATGTTCCAGCCCCACATTGGGTGTAGGTATTAAATAAATAAATAAATAAATAAATAAACTATAAAAAAAAAAACAGTGAGATGCAACCCTTAGGTTTGGACATTCAATTTTCCTCAAATTAATCATAAATTTTTTTTAAATCATAAATTAATCAAGAAGAGTTGCCTAATCCTAGCTCTCCACTTCTACCCTTACCTATCCAAAACCAAAGAGATTCAGTGCCTGATTTTTAGGCAGGGAGCTGAGAAAATTAGGGGAAATGAAAGTCATTGGAAGAAATTAATAATAAGATGTCTAATGCCTAATTCTCTGAGATCAAGATTTCCATTCTGGTTTGGTATTTTACTCATTGTCTTTATTCTCAGGTACCAAAGTAGGCACTTGATAATTGTTTGTTAAACCAATGACTTACTCAATTCTTTTTCTCTTTTAATATTATGAAGACTTAAATATAATCTTTAAAAGACCCTTTATAATGCATAAAGAAAGATAAAGGATTCAGCAGTTCTTAACAATTCTTATAATTTTAGACGATCTTATTCCTACTTATTTCAAGCCAAGAAAAAAATTTCAACTATGTTCATAATGCCACCAGGAGTGACACAATGTTTTACAACATGTATACTGACATGGAAATATCGATCATCTGAAACATTTCTGGGGTTTTTTTAAGATTTTATTTACTTATTCATGATAGAGAAGAGAGGGAGAGAGAGAGAGAGAGAGAGAGGGAGGCAGAGACACAGGCAGAGGGAGAAGCAGGCTCCATGCAGGGAGCCAGATGTGGGACTCGATCCCGAATCTCCAGGATCACACCCTGGGCTGAAGGAAGGTGCCAAACTGCTGAGCCACCCAGGGATCCCCAACATTTCTATTCTTACGCAGTGTAGAATATAATCATGTACTTAACAGAAAACATAAAGTATTTTAAGATATTTCAGATCAAATTTTCACACTTTAACATTTGTCAGTGGGATCAACTTCCCAGAATAAAAAGTTCCATTTTATTTTAATCTCATCCTGCAAGAAGTGGATGATAAAACAGGCACAAGTTTCCTCATGGCCTCCTCAAAAAGGCAATCATATATAGTGCATAAAAATGATGTCTAAAAAGTAAGAAGTAATGGGGGACAGGGGGAAGCAACACATGTACCAACTGGATCTTTGGTCAAACTTTTGAGTGATGCAAAGACACTACAGAGACTACCAGTCCCAGGCTATGCCAGTAAGAAAGAGAGGCCCTGAGAAACAGCATGAACACCTGCAATGCAGCCCCGAGCATCATACAAACAGAGTTCACACAGTGGCAGGACGGACATTTGGTCTCCCCTCACATGTGCACCAGGGAAGACAAGTAAGCATTAGAAAGTTTAAAAGACTAAGTAAAGAGAGGTTAATCAGGGAAAGGTGGGGTAAGGAGATCAATTTTGTAATAACACAGAGCAAAAGAATCAGACATTAGGCAGTAAAACAAAGAGAAAACCTTGGAGCCCATGAAGTAATGAGAAGGGGTTCTGAAACAGAATCAGAGCCAGTGAACATTGCCAAAATACTTGGGGTTTGGAGATTAAAGAGTTTATATGACTGAAGATGCAGCTATTTAGAACTTATCTTTAATCACTCGTCAAATCTCAGACTAAGAGGAGAACAATCATGGAAATTGTGACTTCTTAATACCCAAAAGGATGTTTATGAAATGTTTTCTGAAATGTCTTTTCCTTCTTCCAAGTATTTAGAAGCAATAATTGATAAAAATGGGAAAATTTTCCAGATGTGGAAGGATCAAACTGTCTGATCTTGGAAATACTCTTTAAAGTTTTGAGGACATGCAGAGAATGATGATAGAAAACCCTTTTGCTTCACCATTTAATAGAAGTAGTGTTCTTACTAGTTTGCGTGGCGGAATGCTAGAAGACATGTCTCCCCAGCCTATCAGTGTTTACACTGGAGTGTAAGATCATCAAAGCCAGTGCCTGAGTAGCCTAATTATGGACACTCAACAGGCATAAGGTGGTCATAGAGAGAAAGAACAAGTCAAACTTCCCCCATAGAAGATTTTTAAGAAATTTACAATGATAAAAATATTTTCCTTCATGTTCCTCTGGGGGAGGGGAACCATACAAATGGCACCAACCGGTTGAGTTACTGAAAATATACAACTGCAGAACCACTGGAAGATGTGTTTGAGTAAATACATCAACTCTTAGAGTTCCTGTAAAGCTTTAAGTGCTATCAAATAATGGAAAAGCCTAACACAGGAAAACGCTGAACAATTCCCTCACCTTCTTCTCCACTAACCAATTCACCCAGTTGTTCATCAACACCGGAGCACACCTGGGAGATTATCTCATTCTGAATATCCACAATTGCATCAAAGTTGGCCACATTGAAGACATGGTTTAATGAAGGTGTGGAGGCGATTTGTTTGAGTTCTTTTGCATCTGCAGCTTTAATGCCTTAAAAAACAAAAGGACAGATATATTGAAAAGAAAAATGTGCTGAATTAGAGAAGTTCTTTGTTTTCTCAATCTTCAAAAGTGAAGACATTGGTAAATCCCTATTTAGTTATAAACCGGAATTGCTTTGCTTCATAACGAATGTGCGACTGTTCAAATGACAAAGGCATTTTATAATTTCACAGAAAGTGGCCAGCCAAAAAGGAAAATGAATGGTTAGTAAAACAGAGCGGGCTCTCATCCCAACCATGCCATCATCTGTCCCTGCCATCTGTAAAGATAATACTTTTTTCTTCCAGAGTCCTGAATGAGCTGGAACCCTCCAAATTCTTCAAGTATTACATAATATAGGAAACACATAAAAAAAAACTTAATGATAATACAAGGAGGATCTTTATTAGAATCATTGGCCTAGCATTTTTGAAAAGTAGAGGGCTGGCAAAAATATGAATACCACCTCAGAGCGCATAGGCTAAGGGAGTTATGTGAGAGAGATACATAAGCAGAATTTTAACTTGAAGATGACATGGTTTAACACTCACTATAAAATGCACCAAACACTTGTAATAGCATCCTTCCTTAAAGAATCCACCTTTCCTCTTTCTAAGCATTAAGTATTGAAGGAAGTCTAAAGTGAGAATACTTAACTAAATGTGACCTACCCAAAGAGAAAACTTCAACCCCTATATTTCGAAGCTCTCTTGCTGGAATTTCCACTTCATCCTGGGATTTGCCATCCGTAATAATAATTGCCACTTTAGGAAAGCCAACTCTTGCTCCAGCAGATTCCGTGAAAGTATTTTTAATTAAGTAATCAATGGCATCCCCTGAAGTGAAAAAGAAACATGTTCATTCACTCCTTACCCCACAACGTTGCCAAAATCGAAAACTTTTTGATTAATTTCAAAATTAATTAACATAAGAAAATTGTGCAAACAGGTATTTCATTCATTTTCAACAAGAACAAAACTTGTAAAACATACCCGTCATTGTGTTGCCACCTTTATATGGAATTTTTTTAATTGCAGCAAGAAGCTCATCCCTTCGGTAGTACTGATTTAAGTTAAATTCGGTCCTGGTATCAGAGCTGTACTGAACAACTCCAACCCTTGTCTTTTCTTCTCCAATGTCAAAAGCAGACACAAGAGCACCAATAAAGTCTAAAATATACTTAAAATTATTTCTTCCCACACTCCATGAGCCATCCACGAGAAACACTAGATCAGTCCAGGCACTGACAGAGCATTCTGAAATACATTTGATATATTTTTAAATGATGTATTCTTAACTCTACCCATCCTTAAAGAACAAATTAACATTGCAAAACTTAAAGAATACAAATTAACATTGTAACAACATTAAGTTCTCTACTTAAGTCATTTGTTGATCAGAATATATTCACATTGTTCTTCACCTACAACTGACATGCACAAAAGAACATTTTATTAATATACACAGAAGCATTTTCGGTGACTTTATTAAGATGCATTTATGGAACTATATGGCTCTATATTACTATATAAGACATTGAGCAACAGAGATAAATAGATACATGGCCTACTCTCCAAGAGCATATGACCAAAATATTCATGCTATTAACCTATTTTTATAAACGACATCCTTCCTCTTTTCTCCAAGTACAAATTACACAAAACATCTGGGAAACACAAAATGAGTGTGAGCAGTGTCTTCATTACTTGGTATTTTGGAATAAATACAAAACAATTGCTGTCCTATTCAAGCAGATGTAATTAAGTGGAAGAAAAGAGAAAATCTTTTAAAATTCTCCTGCATTTTACAATGTAATTGTCTAAAGTTTGCAGTTGGTTAGTCTAGAGGGTTAATAGAGTCTAACAGAAGCATAGGGGCACCTGGGTGGCTCAGTCGGTTAAGGTTAAGTGTCTGCCTTTGGCTCAGGTCATGATTTGGGGTTCCTAGGATCAAGCCCTGCATTGGGCTCCCTACTCAGCCAGAGCCTGCTTCCCCTTCTCCCTCTGCCCCTCTCCAAATCCACCCCCGCCCCTGCTGAGCTCTCTCTCTCTCTCTCTCAAATAAATAAATAAAATCTTTTTTTAAAAAAAGAAGCATAAATATGATGCAAGATAGTCAAAATATTTTATTGTCCTAATTATCAGTGTATTTAAATTTGATAATTTAAAACCCACTTTTACAAAACAAGGAGTAGAAAGACATTTCAATTCAAATGTAAATAATGCACATATACCCTTAAATTTTTGAAATATAATGATTGGCTTTTATAAATGAACATCATATCTTTCCTTTTCTCTGCAGTCAGAAGGAAAACAGGCTGATTTTCACGAAAATATGTATTCAAAAGACAACACTAAGTGAATTTTTTGAAGATGTTTTTATCCTTATAAGTCAGTTGGTGAATAATAAAAGAAGTATTTGGCTAGGAAGAGAAGGAAAGGGTCCTGGAAAATTTTGCAAGCTAAGTATAAGTTGCATGCCTAAATAATTTTTGCACACCATTTAATGGGCCCATTTAAGTCTATTGGCTAGTCAATATTTGGTATAATGCTTTGACTTAGAATAAATATTGATGGTTCAAGGAAAATATTAGCATTATAATTGCATACTACAAAGTTCATTTCAGATTATTAGACATCAGAAAGAATGATAAACAGGCATTTATAGAGGAAAACTCCTGATAAAAGAGAGTTTGTATTCAAATCCCTTTATTGTCATCCTGGGTCACAAATCCAACTTTTATAAGGTGGCAAATTAAAATCCAAGAATCCCTGTAAGTGTCCACCCCATAAGTCAGACCAAGCAATAGAAGACATAGGAGGCTAGAAATTACAAAACCTAGTCTGAATAAAATTCCTTTTGTTTGGTTACAAGTGCACCAAGGATCATTGTGTAACATTTTGTTTGGGGTTGGGTTCTTACTTATATATTATAAAGAACTTGGTAAACAGTGTTGTTCATACCTTTTTTCTTTTCTAATTTGCCTCTATGACTGTGGGGATGGAATAATAATAGAGGTAGTGCGAGAATGTATCAGAATGACCAGGGACATGGTTTTAAACTGCATAAGACTCCACTCCCATCTCTCATCCCACTGATTCACAGTTGCCACCTCCCCAACATCATCCTTGGAAAATGTGTACTATTCTTTAGATGTGTTAAGACCCACTTATTACCAGAGATGTCTTAAACAGACACTGAAAATGGTGACACTGCCATCAATGAAAGGTATGTAAATACCCAGAGATGGGCATAATTAACATATCCATAGATTTAGAAATAGATTTTTATGGCAAGAGTTTCTTCAAACACAAGGAGGGCATCTCTCTTGTGTTCCAGCTTTATATCCCTCATGTACTCTTATTTCTATTGGTTTGTCTTTGAGAAATGAGTTAAGTCTAGAGATGAGCTGTTTTTCACCTACTCCCAAAATCTTGCAAAAAAAAAAAAAGTGGACACACACCAATTCAGTTTACTCCCAGTAAAATGAATATTTAGTAAATAGAATGAAAAATTAACTAGAAACCCAGAATGTAGGTAGTATAACTGTTTAGTCATATATTACCATTATTTTTCTATATTCCTTCTAGGCAATACCTATAGAAATTAACAGGGAATAAGGTCAAAGTATGCGTATAGTTGGAACATTACATTTATGACTTCTATAAAGCCAAGCAAAAATATTAAGAGAAATACTTACTTTGTATCTCTGGTTTTCCAGGTTTCTTCTCCCCTGGCTTTGTGGGACCACCTGTTTGAACTGAGTCAAAACCCTATTATTACAAAAATAAATGAACTCATACAAATACTTCTTAAAATATATATATATATATATATATATATATATATAGTTTTCCACCACTGTCTTTCAAATGTATGATCCATGCCCAGCTGCTCAGAGAATACTTCCAAATGATCAATGCCTTGCAAATAAATTATTGTTAATGATATTTTAGATATATTTCAAAAAGACATTGACATTGTTGCTTAGCAAAGTTTAATATTTTTGATAGTTTTCACTCATAACTTTCCTGCTGCTTCCAGAGACTATGGTTATAAATCAAGAATGAATTAACATCCACTAATGACTAGGATCATAGGAAGAATAGTTTATACTGATACAAAGTAACTCTGCATAACAGATTAAATCTGAAAGTTGGAGAAATCTTCTGCGAAATAAAAGGCAGAAAAGTACTTTATATGTGTGCTTACTTGTTAATTGTCCTATAACTGGAACACTCTCTTCTACTTCATCATATGAAGTGATTGTCACCACGTACTCTATTTCAGGTATAAGGTCTGATAATAAAGTTTCAGTGGTACTAGCTGCAAGGGTAAATTCTTTAGTGGGCCCATCTGGAAATATAGAAAGGAAAATATGAATGCAATAAAATATCTTTCACATATAACGTAACACATTATAATGAAATTCCCAGATATACTCAAAATCTAAAAAATTAAATATATATACATTTCTACAGAACATCTAAACATTATCTTCTTTTATCTTCTAAAACCAAAACTTTGAAATGCTTTAAGTGGACCAGCATAACCTTTACTTATGATAATAATATTCAATATTTGTTCCAGGACTCAAGGATTCTTCTGGAATAAAGATACACCAGAATATCAAGCCGAAATCTCCCATTGTTTCTCAAGGTGAATGGTAGATAACAAGATTATTTCACAAATAAGACATAAAACAGAAAATAATTTAACTTTAAATTATGTGCTGGAGGAGAGCGAAGAAAGGAAGAGAGGATGAAAATCAACTCAAGAACAAATACCATAGGTTAAAGTTAAGCTATAGTGGGAAGCGGTCTGTGTGGAAGCAATGCATTTTCCATTCTCAAATGGTTGCATACAATAATGGGTAATCATAGTCCTCTGACATGACTTAACTAGATACCAAGTATTTCAAAACACACTGTACTGGGTATATACTTATATATTGACAGTTATGTACTCCCTTCTAGATTATGTTCATTAATTCAATCAGGAAACAATAGTTCCTAGGGAGTAAGTGCTAGGATTTTTAATTATACTAAATTTCCATCAAAACAGAAATAATCAGTTTTTGTGTGGAGCATGCAGAACCAACCAAGGCCCCCACAGGACAAGACACCAGGGCTCTACTGGGTACCAGTTTGGGGAGTACAGGAGTCAGGAATTCCAACATATGGAAACTGATAGAACTATTTTCCAACAGCTTCTTTGCTTTGTGATGAATGAATTAGTTAACTGCAAGTACATTTGGGGAGAAAAGATTCAAAGAAGAAAAAGTAAGTTCTTGACCCCCTAAGTTCCCAGATCATGTTGAAAAATTTCTTCCCAACTCCTTGAGAAATTAGTATTTAAAATCATTAGTATTTTTAGAGGCTATAAATATTTAAACAGAGCTGTAGTGGAAAATTATATTGACATCATCCCTCTCTACTATCGGCCAGATGAGATATCTTCCTACCACCTGACCAGTGCTAGTAGAAATGGTAATTTTCCCATTCCATGTTAAAACTAAAAGTTAATCAACAGAGATTAGTTCTCCACACTTGAGCAACTTCATAAACACCAAAGATAACTCCTGAGAACAACCAAAACAAGATGGGGTTTTGTGTTGTGTTTCAAAGATTCTTAGCCTAGGATCTGTGGAATCACCTAGCCAAAGTAAATTCTTGTCTTCCACCATGGCAGCTCACCATTATTCCAGAATAATGCTTCCTGAGTACTGAAATGTGTAGGACATTGGGTAAGCCATAACAACTCACTTCGTTACCTGACGCTTTAAATATTAAAAAGGTTATAATTCTTTTTAATTCAAGAATATCAAGAAGCGAGAATATCAAGAAGTGAGAATTCTATCTTGTAAAATCAAAGATTACCAGCAATATTCTGATCAGACAAAAAAAAAAGTTCACTTTTAATAGCACCAGCTTAGCACAGCAAACCATTTTAATAAAGTTCAACATTACAAAAATAGTGAGTACTAGGCTGCAAATCTGGAGACCTGTGTTCACCAAATATCTGACAACATTGTCTAAATCCCTAAGGTTTTCTAAATTTCAGCTTTCTCATAATGAAATGGGAGGAGAGAAAACTGGGTTCTATCATCTTTGGTGTCTCCATTTTAAAACCCCAACATCTCAAAACTTACCTGTTGTAGGGTCCACTGTTATTCTGTAACCCACAATTGGATCAGCTGGTCTTGCCCATGACATATGAACAGTATTTTCATCTATTATTTTAAAATTCAAGTCTGAAGGTGGGTCAACTGCAAAAGAGAGAGTTGATATCAATTACATTTTCCGATGTCACAAAATGTTCAATTTAATCAATAAAGAATTGTGTTGAGCAAAGCTTACTAAAATTGTCTTTGCATAAATTTGTTTCCAACAAATATAGAAGATATCTTGTTGGATAAGAATAAAATTAAAAGCTGACAAGATATGACAAAACATTAGAGAGTATACATATTACAGAGGACAGCACAAAACACTTTTGATTCTTGAGTTGCTAGGTCATCCAAGAATGGCCAGCAAAATCAAGCATAATAGAAACATATTTGGATACAAATACATACAAATACAATGAAATCACAGATAATAACCACATATGCAAACAATTCACATAACAATTAAAGGGATCGCAATACATGCTGAGAGCATTTTGAATAAGCATGCCAAATCACAACCTGCTTATAACCATAGAAGTTAATTTAGAACATTGACATAGTACTTTTTTCCCATCATGCAGAAAAGTATCAATGATATTTTTGGTTCATTCTCTGCATCATTGTCTTGCTATTAATTTTTGTTTGATAAATCTCAATCTGTGCAGAGATGAAATACGAAAGTTAATGAAAGGGAGAAATCATGGGAAATTTAGCACTGTTACGTTGCCCAAGGAAATATACATTTAAATGTATATTCACATTGACATAGACAATATTCAAAAATAGTAATAAGGGATGTTATAATAATTTATAAATATATAAAAAATATATCCCAGATGTTTATAAAACTATTATTCCGCCTGTTTACACCAATATGCTGTATGTTTGCAAGGTGTAAACCAACACTATTATTTTCTCCTTTGCAGCAGGTATACTCCATACTAGAAGTGGCATTTTAAACTAAAATGCCAGTATGGTCCTTTACAAAACAATGGTTAATTATGAAAAGACAACATCAAACCATATATTCATGGACATTTATTTACAGAACTTAAAGAAAACAGCGAAGAAGGATCAGCGATCTGAAGACATGACTGTGCATAAAAACTTGGAGAAGTCAATGACAGGAATAATTGAAAAGTACAGAAAGAAATAGTTTACATACAAAACTATACAGCTTCATGCATGTGTCAATGAAATGTTGACTTGTTTTTAGTTTCCCACAATGAACGAAAGCCTCCATGTACAATAGTCATTACACAAAGACGTTTCAGAAATATTTTATAATGATATTCTCTCTGCAATGTTCATGCCTCATCATGCAGCATTGTACTGACTCACTGTCAGTGCATGGTCAATGCATTATAAATCATTACTCTTGAAGTAGGTCAACAAAGCAAGATGACTTTCAGCCATACTCTCTCTTAAGAGAGTATTTAAGTCTGAAAGTATTCCTTGTGAGTCAGATTCTTTGCATCTCTTTTGAGGGATTACAATCTTCTTTTAGGTTTTCACAGAGGTCAATTGAAATACAGTAGTAGCTTTGAAACATGAGTCACACAATTTAACTGGGGTTAGGGATTGATGTAATATTAACAGCACATTTTAATGAAAATAAAACAAATTAAGCAAACATTTGCTTTGATGAACTGCTGCTTCCAACTATAGGAGATGGCTTTTTATTTTCATTGGATATACTAGCAAAGGAATGAATGTTATTTTCTTACTATCCATACACAGGCAGTGAGATTAGACTATTAATCTACATGCATAGCTTAATTATTCCACATTCTGCTGTCTGTAATCATATTGCAATGTTTAGCTGTAGTCATCACTTAGTATAACAAGCATGCAACAAATGTTAATAGAACAAGAGGTATTAAGAATATCATTATAAAATATTGTTCTAGTAGCAATGGCTCAGGACAAATTTAATGCAAAGGCAGACGCAACTGGCCTGAGCATGCTTTTAAAAAAAAAATCAGTACATGGAAAAACAGTACCACCAACCTTGCAAGGAAATTGACCTGAAGCAGCAGACATTAGGTTAAAACTGCTGAAGGGCAGCAGCGGCCCACCTTGTTGGTTTCCAAATGACCAGGATTCCAGAAAAACTGAAAAATTGACTGTTGGGAAAAGTCTTTAACATTTCAGAGGATTTTAAGGTCTTCATAGAAACTCAGATGTGGTACTTGGGAATCAAAAGAAGGAAAGAATGGCCAACTAGCATGTGTACAACAGAGAGCCCACTCCACTTTTCTTCCTGCCACTTATAGCGCATGTAAAATCTTTCAGGCTGGCCACTCCATGTATACATTTTTGTTTGTTTGTTTGTTTCATGAAAAAGATAACAAAGCAGGAGTGAGTATGGACCCATGTCAACTTGAATCGATGCAAAACGTAATTCTCATTAATTTTGAAAATCTTTTCTTTTGTATAAAAATCATCCACAACTGCCATTGCATTGTCACAAGCAGTGTCTATGTTTCCTGAAACAATTAAGATGCCAGAATATTTCAGTATGACCTATCTATAATGGATTATAATTGCAAAAAGCCATAGTTGCATAGAATGAGAATCTGAACCAAGAGAAGTAGAACTCAAATTATAAAGAAATAATAAAACAATCAGATATATATTCAAAAAACCTGAACCTGAATACTGAAAATGAAACGACTAAAATTTTAAGCACTCATAACTCTAGTAGTTTTAATTTCCCACTTAGGAATAATGCTTTTTCTTATCAATAAGCTATGCTATGAAAACTGCATTCTGGTGATACTTTTGTCACATAAATTGGCAGGATCTAGGACTTTCTGAAATGATAATTACAGCTAGCATTTTCTGAGTGTCTACTATACAATAAGCAGAGTACGAGTCACTTTATATGATCTCTTTTCCTTCTTGTAACAATCCCGCATAATGTACCCTGTTATCCCTGTTCCACACATGAGTCAATGAAATTCAGAGTGGTTAACACAGAAAATAAGCATCAAAACTTTGATCCCATAGTCAGACTCCAGAGCATACAATGTAAAGAAGAAACATCTGAGTGAATGACTAACTTTAGAAAGCAATATTTGTACATAAGTGTCTGTTAATATATACCTATATATTTTTCTACTCTATAAAAAAACATTATTTGATGCCTGTTAAATAATAAATACGTGGTATTCAGATATTTCCAGTTCAGATACAGATAGAATTTAACAAATTAACTTTACATGCTTTGTTTAAAACTAAAGTATCTATCTTGGTATATATTTTGCAAAACAATGTTTTTCATTATGGCAACCAAAAGCAAGTCTGCCAACTGTGCAGAGATGATGGATGAAAAGATGGACATATGGGAGAATAGTCTAATAAGTTTTGGTAACTTACAAACTATATTAAAGATAAAGCAAAACATACTACCAAAATACCATCTTGATGAACTAGTAAGACCTTTTAGTCTGATCTCTGTGATAACAACACCGAAAAGGATACTACTCTAACATCAGAAACTTTTAGAAGTATGCAAAGAGTGGTTTTATTCTATGCAATTGGTATTCATTTATATCTTACATCCAAAGCTAGTGTAAGTTGAATGATCTTTGCCATGTCATATTCATTTCATTTATGTTTACAAGATACCAAAAATAAATAGTGGAAACAAGTAATGGATCAATGTGTTCTTTCATGATTGACCAGTTTTCAAGCAAGAAAGAAGCACAGTGTAGGCAAACTACCACTAAACCAGGACAAGAAAACCTGGGTTTCATCTGTAACTTGTTCTGAAGTAATCGCATTAGTTGACTGAGTTATTCAGGCTATCTTCCTCATTTTCCCATTTGGAAATGATAAAGTCAGAATAGATGATCCACAAGTTTCCCTATAGTCCAAAATTTCTATTATGACACAGTATTAACAGGTAAACATAGACACCGAATTATAGAAATATATATTAATTAGCCTCTTAGCTTAGACACAAGACAATTAAAGTGTGTCTTTAATGGCCTCAACTCACTGGTCAATTGATATTATCCAGCTATCCCTCATAAATTATCAATACAACTCAAACTTACTAAAATTAAAACTCTGTTTTTCACAAGACATGTTCATCTTGAATTCTAGAATTTCTATGCTATGGCTAAAAATTACAAATACTGAAGGCAAAAAAAAAAATCATTTCACCCTAATTTCCATAAGACAAAAATACTATATTATAAAAAATAAAGTTCCTTGTCTAAGCAGATAAAAGGAAAATCACAGGAAAGGAAAATCACAAGATGAGGGTGGTACCACTGTAAAAAAAAAAATTAAGATGCAAAAAGTGTATGCCAAATCCTTTTAATTAGTATCATAAAAGGTACTGTTTTCAACATATAAAAATTAAGTAAATAGAAATTGGTTGGAAAACAGTATAAATATAAGAGTTCAAGCATGATGTTGTAAAAGGGAAAGAGAAGTAACTACTACCATTTTACAACTAAGTTCCAAATGACATAGCAGGAAACAAGGGTCACTGTGGAAAGATTGAAATGCCCCCCAAAATCTCCAAGAAAATTTCTTTCTAGCCATTGTCCCCAGGAAGGTCTTGGCCACAAATTTTGTTAGCCCTTCACAAGTTCTTGGGACCACTTAGTTGGTAGTTAACACCCAAGCTGTGCCGTCCAATACAGGAGCCACCAGTCACAGGTGGCTCTCAAGCACTTCAAATGGGGCCAGTTCAAAATACACTGCAAGTGGAAAATACATACCCAGTTTCAAAGACTTAGTACAGAATTGTAAAATAGCTCACTAAAAAATTTTATATTGATTACATGTTGAGGTGATAATACTGTGGATATAGTAGGCTAAGTTAAATATACTATAAAGAATAATTTCTCCTGTTTCTTTTTCCTTTTTTAATGTGGCAACCAGAAAATTTTAAGTTACACATGTGGCTTGCTTTTGTGGCTTATAATATATTTCTACTCGACAGTACCAAACTAGAGAGTTAAGCCCCCCCAAAAATGAATCCCATTAAAATAAAATTATTAAATGCTGACCTAAGGAGGTGGGAGACAAGAAAGTCACAGTTTAAGAAAGCCAGAGTAAGAACTATACCAGACTGAAAAGATAAAATGTGAGAAATAGGGAAATAATCAATAATATAGACAGTAAAATGTTCTCTTTTTTTATTATTTCTGTATAGTTGACACACCATGTTAAAATGTTCTTTTAAGAGCACTTTGCTAACCAGCCCATTATCCAATTGAGAATTGATTTTTTCCACTTACATCATTTCCAACCTAATTCTTTTCCTAAGAATTCTCAAATCTTTCTGATTTTCAAATAACTATTTTCTTAATGAGCAATAAATGGGCCACTTCAGTGAATTATCTAAAAATATCTTTGGTAGGGCTTCCAGAAGTTCCTCAAATAAAATTCCTTCCTACCAACGACATAGAATTAAAGGCAACCTCATCTGAGTATTACTTCACAGAGGCCACTCTGAAAAGCCTCTACATTCACACAGTATTGCTCAGATAAGAAGAGCAGGAAATTTCTATCACTTTTCTAAGCAGGCCACACATTTTGGAGCTTCTGTGTTTCCTCCTAATCTGAATTTTTTTTTTTTTTTTGTACCTGCAGTTCTGAAGTGGAAAATCAAACACAACAGAGAGTCTTAAAAAATCTCAATGTTGTCATGGGACAGCTCTACTTTCCCACAGCCTCTAAAAAAGTGCGACCCACCCTGGAACTCCCACAGCTGCCCCATGCCTTTCTTTTCTCCCTTAACTCCATCAGGAGCATTTTTTGTTGAAAAAAAAAAAAAAATTTAAGATGTCTGTTACGGTATTACCTGATTTACCTTGCAGAACAATAATTCTAGTTTGTCAGATCTCTAATGATACTGGAAGGCACACAGCAGCTCTCACTAGGTTACTACACAGAAAAAAACTTTTTAAATAAACACTAAAGAATAGGACATCAAGTGCACACAACAAAAAGGATAAAGTGAGGTTGAAAATCTAGCAAAGATCCTTCATTTTCTCCAGGGCAGAGTCGTTTTTGCAGACCTGGGGACCACAACACCATGTCCCTGCCCCTGAAGGCCTCCACTCGGGTCCGATGCAAAGAGGTAAGAGGGGAGGCCCGGAGAGCCTGGCTTGCCCGGCGCCCCTTTGCTTCCTGGGTTGGAAACTTTGGCGCAGACGCAACCTGTCTGCACGGGGCTGGGTCTGAGCCACTTTCCTCTGAGCCCCGCAAACCAAACAGGGACAGCAGCAGTGACCCTGGGCCACGAGAACACGTTCTGGGTCCGGATCTCTGCCTGCCACCCATCCCCTTGGCGACCTGGCTGCCACCTCATTGGCCTGCACCGTCCGCCTCGACTACTGAGTTCCCCCACAAAACACACAGAGGCGCAGAGCCGGCACTGTGGGAGTCCTTTATTTCATGCTGTCACCGAGGTCGCAGCCCCGAGCCAGGTGGTGGGGACACCCACGCGAGCGAGCGCGCCCGCGCTCCGGGGCTCCTGGGTAGCAGCACCGCGAGGCGGGAGTCCCGTGCGCAGAGCTGGGTGCAGCTGTCGCCCCCTCCCGGACGGCAGGTCCTCTCGGAAGGCAGAAGGGTAGGTGGCAGTGTGGACAGCACACCGCAGGGACAAGCGCAAGGAGACCACACAGCACTGCACGGGATGGATTAAGCAGAATACGAAAGAGCTGGACCTGAGAGCCGGACCACGGACAGACCTCAGAAGGGGGCGTTTCTCGTCGAGGAGAGAAACATCCGGAGAAAACACGAAGTACAGGGAAAACAGAGCAAGCAATAGTGGCAAGATCTTTTTTTTTTTTTTTTTTCCTTTCTAGAACGCTGCATTGTCACTGAGGGAGGGGGAAGGAGGAGCATTTTACCTTCTGCCTCGATGGAAGACAGGAGCAGGGCCGCGCCCAGGGCGGCAAGCGCTGGGGGAAGCCCGGTCCGCATGCTCGGCCTCCCGGCTCACAGCCGCATGAAGGGATCTGCGGGAGGAAGCGATGACGGTGTCAGAACCGGGTCCGGGCAGGCCTGGGACCAGGTTAGGACTGGAGCCTGGGCCCGGGCCAGGACCCGAGCAGATCTGCCTTAATAACCGCAGGGCCCGGCCTTGCATATAATGGGCCTATTGTGGAGCTGTGGAAGTCAAGTTCATCCACTGCAGTTCAATCATGGCACTAAGAGGGATTTCAAGTTTAAAGAGGGTCCTGTTTTCCCCGAGGTTGGTCCTGCTTAGCATCCCCGGGTGACGGCCTCACTAGGCCCCACATGACTTCATCCTGCCTTGGTGATGGCTAATTCAGAGGTCATTTTATCCCTGACTCAACTAAATGTCTCTTCCAGCTGGGGATTTTTTTTGGCCGGCAGCTTTTTCCTAGCTGCTGAACTCTTTAGGTAACTGTACTTTAGTGGTCTCGGGGTAATTTGGAAAAGTATAATAAACCTCTTTTACTCTCTTTTTTTCTTCATTTTGTTCTGCCTACAAATATGCAGCTCTTTAAGGTCTGAAATGGATTATACAGAAATATGTAAGGCCCAACTGAAACCTGATCCTACTGCTAGCAGCTTTCTCCTCACATCTGATAAATCCTTTATCCAAGATGAGGAGAAAACAACTCTAAAATACCTAACAAAAAAAAAAAAAAAAAAAAAAAAGGACAAGCAATAGAAGAGACAAGACACTCATGTCTGTTTTCCCAAGATATTTTTTTATAAAAATTCTGGGTAATAATTAATATTTTCATTTAACTTATTTTCACTTCACTTATTCCAGAAGATTATAGGTATATATGCTCCATAGGAGAATTGTTCCGTTCTGATTTTTCCTGATTCTGTAACTAGGTTATTAATTCCCTATAGACAAAGAGTCTTATTCATCTTTTGCAACTCCCAGCACACAGTAGGTGCTTAATCTATGTTAGCAGAAGGGAATCTTCTAAAACATTCTAAGGTCCAATCCAGAGACAAAAGCTACTAGCAATGAACTGAACTGGGAAGCTGCCAGAGGCAAAACATAAAAAGAGAGTTGACTGTGAAGTACATAAATTATTGTAAGGCAACAGACGAAGCCGCTTGAAAAACGAAGTCCTGCTTAGGAATCCAAAAATGAGCCAAAGGTCGAGCCCTCTTTGAGAAAAGAAACTGACAAGCTCCAACCATGCCCTTCCAAATTATTGGCACAATGTATTAGGGCATCTTTCCTCGGCCTGAGTGTAAATTGCATTTTAAATGTCTGATGAGCAGGCGTGCCAAATTGCCCGGAGCTCCTTTTTATGAAGCCAAGATTAAAATGTTGGCGCTGCTCTGAAGATTCAAGGGCTCCAGCGATTTCTTTCTTCCTAATTAACAGCTGTTTGACATTTCTAACCCTCTTCCACCATCGGTGAAAAGCAGGAGGTGAGACTGGCCCATTGTTCCCATCAGCTGGCCTTAACTTTGCTACAATAATTTCCAAGTCAGTTGGCAGTCGTGCTCGCGAAAAGTTAAAGGCTGACAATCGACCCATCAAAATGCTGCGTGAAGACTTTTTTTTTTTTTTTTTGTAAAACTCTGAACTCTTCACAAAAACCTTACCAGCGCAACTGCTTTTGTCTGGGTCTAGAGCGCCACCTATTGGCTGCCTGACTCAGCGGCAAGGATGAATCCCGATGCGCCCGGAGCATCGGAACGTAGTTCTCTACCAGCCTGCCAGTCATTCCCTCCATATGTTTCATTAAAAAAAAAAAAAAAAAGTTTTCTCTCCTTTTAGCCAAAACATTTATGTGAATGCTTAGATTAGTGCTTCATTGAGCATTCTCTGACATAAATGTCTGAAAGCGGCCACCCCTACATGTCCGCAAGGATTTCCTTACTTCACCCTGGTGAATGAAGGGAGCCAGTTGCGGGGGGAGGTCTTAAGGGACGGGTCTCCTTCCACCAACGTGCCTCCTCCCCCACCCCGCTGGAAAAGACCAATTCTTTAACTCCTGGGTCCAGTTAAAAAATAAAATGACACCTCCTCCCACCCCACGGGGTTCCTCCAGATCCCGAGCGCATCACCTAACCTCCTCTTTTACCCACTGCGACCTTGACCTTACGTAGCCAAGGGCGAGTTTGGCGCTCATTTCCTTTCCTGCACCGTGCTTCCCCAGTACCCCAGCATATGTGACAGTGGGGTCACAAAGTCCAGGCTGAGGCAGAAGCAGGGGGGAGGGAGGCGGCTCTGGGACGCCTCGAAAGGGTCACCTTTCCCTAAGGACACTCGATTTGGGGTACCTCTTTTGCTCCCTGGCTTCGCGGCTCGCTCCATAAATGATCCCGGCGCCCCCGAGCTCTCTGATCTCTATACTATGTAGGATTTGGGATGGAAACTACTTCAAGGGTCCCCCGGACCCGGAGTAGAGAGAGCCCCGACCAATGCACTCGGGACGAGGTCGGGAGGGGGGAGCTTTCTCCAGAAGTTGGGAGAGTCGGCCAAGGCTGAGTCCCCTGAGAGCTGGATTCACCCACCATCTCAGATGTCTTGAAAAGCAAAGGAGCCAGAACAGTCGACTAGGAATCTGTCTCAAGATGCCACACACACCCGCGCAGCCCCGATGAGCTGCAGAGCGCCCTGCACCCTGCGTCACTAAAATACCTTCCCAGCGCCGCGCCGGGGCTGCACTACAGCACCCGGGGGGGCTACGGCCGAGGGACGGCGAGGGGGCCGCAGAACCGGGGGCCCCTTCACTGAAATCCGCAGCATCTATAGATGCAGTTGCCCTCCCGCCCTGGACAGGGTGCTTCACGCGCTCCCAGCCGCCCTTAGGTCCGCCGGCCTGAAAAGCTACAGTTCTTTCTCCCCCAAAGACACAATGAACCACAGAACCCCCGGGACCCCCGGCAAATCTCGGGCACGGCTCCACTCCTGCGAGTGCACACGGTTCTGGCCCGCGATCTTTTAAAGGGCTTGGGGCAAAGCAGGGAGCAGACGAGGTGCACGTTCCCCTGGTTACCTTGGCGAGGCGCGCGGGGAGGGAAAGGGCTAGAAGCGGGACCGACCTGAGGCGGTGGGCACCGAGCGGCGGCGGCGACAGCGGCTTCCCGGCGTCGACCCCCGCCCCCCGCACGCCCGGGCAGTGGCCGCCGCGCTCCAGGAGCACCTGGCGGCTGCCGGGATGCGCGTCCGCAGGGCCACCCGGGAGGCGAAGAGGCTGAGGATCGGGAGGAGCGGCGGAGGCTGCCCGCGCGCGGACGCGTCTGCGACGGCTCGCCTGGGTCGAGTGGGAAGAGGCTCCGCGCCGCGGGCTACTTAATAGAGGGCTGTTCCCAGCTCTCAGTTTACTCGGTTACGAAACGCCTGAGAAGGTGGACGGCTGCCACGGGGTGATGTATGCTCCTCCGGCGGTGAAGGAGGTCTACTTTTGGGAACGTGTGCATACTTCCAGCATTCCTTCGGCGTGAGGTGGCGAGCCCCGTAGTAGCAGCGCCCCGCCGGGAGGGGGAGGGGAGGGATGCAGCGAGGGGGAGGAGGAAGCGAGGAGGGGGACAGCCGCGGTCGGGTTCGCCGCCAAGGGAAGCCGCGCGCTCCTCTGCTCGGGGCGGGCTGGGGAGCTCGGGTTTCCCTATCCTTGAGATTTTCTTTAATGAATTTATTTATTTATTTTTTCTAAATTAAGAACAGTAGGAGGGAGGGAAGCGACTCTTCTATTCCGAACTGCAAAACAGCGTGACCGACCCCCACCCACCCTTGCCCCATCCCCCACCATCACCACCCACACTTCCCCCACCCACCCCACCGCCCGCTCCCTCTCCGTCCTGGGTGCACTTAAAACCGATTTACAGGGTTTCCATTAACTAAGTGTCTGTGCACGCGGCGCGCCTTCTGTCTTTTTCAATCTCGGAGCGGCGATTGGAAACCCGAAGAGCAGCCCGCGCGGGCGCCGCGACGCGATGGCTTTCCCAGTCCTGTCTCGCTTCTCTGATGCTTTGGGACGGAACTGAGAGGCTTGATTTGAGCCAAGAGACAGGGCGAGGGACGCAGTGACACAAACCTAGGGATCTTCAGAACAAGAAGCCGCTCGAAACCAAGTTGCAATCACCGTGGAGACCCTGAGCATAACCGGGCCCCCGGCGGCGGGGCGGGGGGGGGGGGGGGCTTGGACCAAAAACTTTGCCCTTGAAACCCCGCGGGGTCAAGGAGAAGAATGAAGTTAAGTTTCCCCCAACTACCGAGGAGATGGAGGCTAAATGCGGGCAGACATTCCGCCAGCACCTTCTCCTTCCTACCGCCCCCTCCCCTCGGCTCCACCCCGTTGGCCGCGAGCTGGGAGCCTGGCACTCGGGGTTGCCAAACGGTGCTGGGCGCACGGGAGGAAGCGCGGGGCTCCTACACTGTGGCGTCGGGAAACGCCCCGGGAGAGGTTCCGATTCCCCACGTCGGCGCCCTCGGCGCAAGCGCTGCACTTTTGGCCTCTAGACGGGCAGAGGTTAACCCTGCAAGGCTGTGCGACCCGGATGGGGGCGGGGGCTCGCGGGCGAACGCAGGAGCGAGGCTGGAATTGACCTCCCCGAAATAGTAAAAGCAGAGATTTTGTCACTAATGTAAATCTCTCTTCCCTATTTGATCTGACGTCTGCAAATTTGGCCTTCCCTGCAACAGGCGCGATACCCTCTGAACTTGCCTTGAGACCGACAAGAACTTGCTGAGCGCCCTCGCTCCCCCCCCCCCCCCCGCCACCCCTGCCCGACTCACCGCCGCCTCCAGCGAAAGCCAGAGGCGGCCAGAGAGAAGACTGGGGTGGGGGGAGGAATGGGGGGGATGGGAATCTCCACCTCTGCACATTCCCTGAGCACACACGACCCACTCGAAGTCCAGCTGGGCTGCTCTCACAAAGAGCCCACACACGCGCACAGGGCGCAGCCTCTTCCCCCTTCAGACTCTCACAACCCGGGTGTCTGGCACAAGCCCCCCAGGCGGGAGCGCATCCCGGGCGTGCATAACCCGACGTGCACGGCGCAGAGCGAGGTCACGAGCTCTTAACCCCAACCCGGGGAGAGCCGGCCTTCCCGCGGGCCAGCCCTCTACCCGCACGCTCGCTCAGATTCCTTCTAACCGACGCACGTGGGCTGGTGGCGGGCTTAGAGCCGAGGGGCAGAGATGTCCCGGCCGCCGCCCGCTGGACACCGGGTCGCGCTGAGACGCGCCCCGCAGACGCCCTGGCCTGCTAAGTGGCCTGGAGCCGCCAGGGACGCCCTTTGGGAAGCCGCCCCCCCCACTGTCTAGAAAAAGGATAATTGCTGCCTTGCGCGCCAGCCAAGGTTGCCTGGGGTTTGCATTTCGCCCAGGTGGTGTGTGTGCGTGTGTGCGCGCTGCGCGCCTATGCTTTTCTTTACGTACTTTTGTTGTTTTTAATTTGTGGTGGCAAAGCTGTTGAGTGGGGAGCAATGTAACCTGGGCGTTGTTATTACATGTTTTAAAAGAGTTCTCTCCTGTCGCTTTCACTCAGAGCTGCACATGTATTTCTTAGCGGTCAGTCTCCCGCCAGGGAGCCATGGGGGTACCTCTTTCCTGGAGTGGGGAGGGGGCCTCCAAGAGCGCTCACTTTGGGCCACTCTCCAGCCCAGACTGGCGTCCAGAGGACCCCCGTGGCCATCCTCTATTAAGCATTCTCTTGCTCAAAGACAGATTAAATGCATTAAAATAGTTGCTGCAAAGGTCTGTAACAAAACCACTGGCCTCAAAAACACCCTCTGTCCCTCCAAAAAAGGATCTCTAGGCAATGCTTCCAAAGTAGGATGAGAGGAAGAGGAAGAGACACATCCACAAGCTAATCCAAGCACACCCATTCCCAAGGGACAGAAGAGCAACTCAAGGGTGTCCTAAGGGGTTCCTCAGGGGCCTTCCAGTGCGATGTCTGCCCAGTTTGCCTCCCCCCCCCCCACACACACACGGGGGGCCCTTGTGCAAGCTAGCCTTCTACCATGGTTAAGTGACAAATGGGTTAAAACACACACACACACACACCAAAAAAACAAAACAAAACAAAACCATGTAAACCCTCTTCCAGTCTGCCCCCTTTTGTAGAGCGTCCAGTTCTTGACACCCCTTGGAATACGTTAATGTTTGCAACAAACTGATATTTATACATTGAGTCAGAGCTGGTTGAATTTATTCAGTTTGGTTGTTTCTACGGCTTTTAGCCCCGAGGCTATCCCCGGGGGTCTCCCTCTCCTTACTCTCCCAGTGTTCTGCTCCCACCTCTTCTCCCTCCGACTCCTGGGTTCCCGGCGGGTCCCGAGCTTCAGATTCCTTGTCCGACAGCGCGATCTAGCGGTCAGCGCGAGCGCCGGCGCCGGAGGGCAAAGGCCCACGCTGTCGCGCCAGAGTTTTAAGTGAGTTTTTGAAAAATGTGTCATTCATCTGTCTGATTCCCAGGAATGGCTGAGAGCCGACAAGACTGCAGAACAACTTAGGAGGTGGCGTAAACTTTCTTTGTGGTTAACTAACCGCCTGTGGAAATTCTTGCCTGAAGCCTGCAGCAAGGTTTGGGTCAGGGGTGAACAAAGGAAGAGGTGCTACTTTCAGGAAGGAGTTCAGATTACAGGGTCATCCCTAGTTTATAAAAAGGCAAAAGCGGCCTCCTCGTTGGCTTGCTTGGGGTTAACCTAGCAAGCTTTCCTGGAGCGGGTGAGGGTGCTTCCCCCACAAGTTCTTGCTGAGAGATCTAGTGGGGAAGGGAAGGGGGCCCCAAAACTGTGCATTGTTTGTCCAGTTCTGGGGGCTGTGTGTGGGCTGTACCCGGAGGGGACTCTAAGGGTCCTTGGTAAAGAACGTGTTCACAAGGTAAGAGTGTGAAGAGAAGAGGCAGTACTCTATCTACACCGATTCTCAGGGGTAGAGAGGCAGTGTATCTGAAGAGTCAGGAAGTCACATCAAAAATGGTGTATCTGAATCCTCTCCTTTAGAACCCTGTGCACTAAGTCAAAATGCACCTACTGTGCACCTTCCATGTGCCTGTGCAATGACAAGCTCTGAGCTTGTCATTAAGATAATTAAGAGGAAAAAAAAAAGATAATTAAGAGGAGGCCTTGCCCTGGAAATTGTGCCAAAGAACACCTGGACCGCTTGACGCAACTTCACTGGCCCCCTCACAGCTCTGAAGAGTTTATGGCTTCAGAATGGATTCACATTAAAAATGAGAAGCAGTGGACAACTGCCCTCTGTGCTAGCAAAACTGAAGAATCCAGAGACCAAAGCCATCGCTCAAGAAAGGAGGAGAGAAGGTACTGCACTCCTGCCTTCTTGACAGGTTCTGCTGCTTCAACAAAGAACTATTTCCGTGAAGTCTACAGGCTTTGTGCACACCTCATCCAGACCTCTCACTTGTCCTGAAACAATCTCTCCCTGTCAGAGTGTCAGCAACTTAGAGCAGAAAACGATAACTACATCATATGTATCCTCCCCCCCACGGTGGCTAGCTCAAAGCTCATGTGACCTCAAAAAGTGGTGGTTGCATGGAAAGTTATGAAGTCTAAAAAACAAAATAAAAAAACATCTGCATCCTAATACAGTATTTTCTTAGGATGAGCCATTCAAATTTAATACAAGTCCAGTGCTGATGGGAACTGATTATTCAGTTGGCTCTGACCTCCTTGAACAAACTGAAAGATACAAGGAAATAAATTCACTTAAGAATTAAGAAAGCAACCCTTTGTCACTTCATTTCCATCAGCTTCAATACTGGTCAAGTCATCCTTACCACCTCGGGGCTTGGAATCTATTTATTTTATAACCATCAAAGTAGCACAAGGTCCGGGATTTCTAGTGAAGACCACTGCTCTGTGTGTGGACAGTTGGTATGTCCGAACTGATATAAACTTTCAGGTTGCTGGAAACTACAAAAAAATCATAGGAAGTAATCTTTTAAGAATTGGTATTGGCCTTCAAATTCCCTATTAGGAAAGTGAAATTCGACAGTGATGAAATCACAGAAATTTCATTGGCCCCAGTTGGAGCTCCTGTGTAGGATAAAGTGTAACGAGACTAAGGCTTCATTGAAAAAGCATTTTTATACATTTTCCCCTTCATTCAGCTACATTTATGAAGCACAGTCACCCAGGTACTCAAAGCAGACTCAATCCCTGTCTTTGAAATGTTCTTAAATCCAACATGAAATGGGATGCGCCCTCTGGTGGAAGGAGAGAAAGGATGGCCCTTATCTGATAGACTCTAATCATTGGTCTTTTGAGCTTTCATTCAGCAAACACTGTTACTCTAATCATGGTCACTAGAAACTGCTGGGAATTTTTTTTTAAGGCAGATCAAAAGAGGTCCTGTCCATAAAAAACATAAATGTAGTAACAAAGGCCAGAAATAAACATAAAAGTCAAATGATTCAAGAGAGGTCTGGAGACAGTGTGTAATTGGAAGCTGACAGACCAACATGAAAAGTAATTTGGGGGAAAATCATGGTATACAGAAACAAGACAAATGACATCGCAGGAAGCAATCAACTCAACCCGTGATTCAGAACATTCTGCAGAAAAAAAGCAATTTCTCCACAAACCAGTTGCTCTATAAATCAGTCTCTCCCAAACCCATGACAAGAAAAAGAGAGAAAAGAGTAGATTGTTACGAAAAAAAGAAATATTTAGGAACCATAGCAACCAAATAATAACAATAATAGTTGTCAAGAACTATTCTAGGATCGGAAATTATATCTTACTTGCAAGCTAACAAGTTAACATACTACAGTTTCACACATGCTGGGAGAACACACAAGGAACCAGACCCAAAGGACTGTGTGGCTGACGGCAAGACCAGCAGCCAGAGTATCATCGTTTGTACGGGTTTTCCAGACCCCAGTTCCCGCAGGCTAGTGCAAAGAAGGCCCGGTGACCCTTCCATACACAGTGGGTTGCATTACGGGAAGAGGACCGAGCTTGGGGACACCATGCCTTTTCTGAGGGCAGTAAGCCTGCCTGACTTTTGCCCTGAAAGGAGGCATTATCTTTGTTACACTAGACAGTAAACAAACTTGCCCTTTGCTCTGCATGGAGAAATTACCTCTGAATTCTCAGGCTGCTAGAAGTGATCCTCTGAAACAAAAGCAGCAAGTGCCCCTGCTCCAAAGACATGCAGAAGCATGAGGGACCCCACGGAGAGATAAGGCAAGGCAGACCTGACAATAAGAACTGCCGCAAGTTCATGGAGGGGAGAAAGCAGGGTATGCCGAAGTGGTCCCTGAAGAATTTCTGGAGGAGGAAGACTTTAAAGGACTAGCAGTTAACATTCCAAGCACAAGATTCAAAACGAGATGTTGAAAAAATAGCAAAAGGACAGGAAATGTCTTGGGCAATAAATAAAGCAGAGCTGTTCTAGCAGAAAGTTTGTGAGCACGATGGAATCGCATTGGATCTTGGAAGTGGCTGAGGTTCTGGAATTTACTCCTTTAAATATAATAATTACTGAGCAAATAATTGACAGGGTGTATTCCAGACACTGCACGAAACATTTTACATATAGTCAGTCCATGATACTTAATTCGAATCTCTATGCTATAGATAAGGAATTAATGCTCCGAGGACTCAAGTGACTTACTAGTTAATTTTGGAACTCACATCTGCGTTCAGCTCTCTGATATCTGAATTCATGGTCTTTTTTGGTATATTAAAATGAACGCTTGTCACACAAAAGAATGATAAAAATCTTGTGTAAAAATGAATTTGGCAGTGGGGTTCACAGTGACTTGCTGAGAAAACAGCCAGCAGGCAAGGTGGGGGCAGCATCCAGGTAAGAGACTCAGAGGGTCCTGTGCTCAGAGCAGTTGCGTGCAAAGAGGAAGCTGACTGGTGTCAGGAAGTCAGGATGGGAAAATGTCGTCAAATGATGGAGCAAAGGGACGCCTTGGTGGCTCAGTGGTTGAGCGTCTGCCTTCAGCTCAGGTCAGGGTCCTGGAATCGAGTTCCACATGAGGCTCACTGCAGAGAGCCTGCTTCTCCCTCTGCCTAGTCTCTGCCTCTCTCTGTGTGGCTCTCATGAATAAATAAATAAAAATCTTTAAAAAAAAGAGGGGGTTACTGAGCAAAGTCAGATGACTGAAAGAATGATGCGCCATGGGAGAAATTAAGGAAATGCAACAGGCAAGCTAGTTTTAAGAGATGACAAAATGACCTTACATATGACCAAAATCCTTAAAGGTTTGTTTTCCCCCTAACCAAGAAAGTGTGGGGGAACTTTCTACTACATTTTATTATTAATATGTTTATATAAAATATAAATAATATCTCAGATTTCAATACAGATTTTTCTAAAAAGAGAAATCCTTCTCTATTTTTTGCCAGAATTTTGCAAAGTGTGAAAAACTACTGAAGAGTCACATTTGCACTCTGTGTGACAGGCAGTTGGTTATTCAAAGGGAAAACGATGGCATTGTTGTTCCTTGGCTCTCCTGCAAGCACGTTCATGGGTGGCTGAATACATAACACTGCATGTGATGCAAAAAGCATCTGGGAAATGCTTAAACAATTTTCTCCATCCTCCCCCTGTCTATGCTGCCCAAGTGCTAGACTCATCAGGCTGAAAGTACATAAAGTCCTCACTCATTGTTTAAATTGAGAAAATCATTTCAAACTTTCACACATGGTCTAGGTTTTTTTAAAGTGTACTTTTATTTATTGAATGGCTTCTTATATGTTTGGGTTTTTTCTGGGAGGCAATAACTTTGAACAGAACCACTAACTACCCCCAAAATAAAATATTCTGATCTCCAATGTTAGGAACATTTAAGGCTGTGCTCACAACACAGAAGTAGGAAACTAAGTATTGAGATTATGTTTTCATTAGCACTCTCGAAATGAAGTCTTGTGCCTTTACTATTTTTATTGCTACCTACAAAGAGGAAGTTGAAAGGTCTGGTCTTGCATTTTCTAACGGTGGTTGATGCTCATTCCCATTTGTCCACTGGAGCTAAGGTGAAGGTGAAGATTTCAGCAAATAAATAATGGACTTTCACAATATGGCTATTGTGTGGGCTCTGTGATTGGAAATTCCTCCCCCTTTTGCTCCACTGCCCTACCATGGGGCTTGAGGTGACTATAGGAGATCTAAGCCAATGGGTCTCAAGCCTACCTTCACAAAATAATCACACTCAAGGAGTCTAAAAAAACGCCTGTACTGATGTCTGAGCATCAACCTTGGACCAATGAAGTCTGTTCTTCATGGTAGGTCCTGGACATCTGTACATTTATGAAGCTGTCAGATCATTCTGATAGCCTGTGAGAGTTGACACATGCCTATATAAGACAAGCTGCCTTTGCTATTCATGAAGTCAGTGCTAAAGCAGGCCGAGACCCCAACTACTATTTGGAAGATTAAGGGGAATCATCTAGTACCTGCAGGTCAGGATTGCCAATCACCTGTAGTGCTGGTCCCCAAATCAGCACTCCAAGGAAGTGTTTAAATTTGGGTTCAGTGTTGCCAGCAGAAGTTAGAAAATTATTTTGACAAAACCAGCAAAATGAGGGAAAGTTGACTGGCCAGGGTCATAGGGCTGGTGGTGCCACGGCCAGAACCAAACCCATCCCCACTTGCTTCCCAAGCCTCCACAACTCCTCTTTCATGTGACACCTGGAGAGAATCTGCTTCATTGTTGTCATTGGCTTTAAAGATTAAATCAGGCAAAAACATGGTCCAGTTTCATTTGCTAAAGGACACTCAAAATGATATTTATTTCTTGTTCTTACTAATGTAAAACCAAAGATGAGGAAAAATTTGGTTTATTTCCTCCATTTCCAATGAAAAGACTATAATGTATTTTACTGTATGTGTATTAAACAGGTGAAGTTGAATACTTTTAGAGACAGAAATAAAATTGTACGGTAGGCCTCATCTATCTAATGATGTTAGAAATTATCAGAATGATAACAGAACTCTGATGATCTATTATCATGGAAGAAAGAGCAGGGATAATGAGGAAAAACCAGCAGAATGTAAGAGCAATAGGGGTCTTAGAGTCATGTAACCTGCTGCGTCATTTCACAGCAAAACCTGAGAGCAGAGCAGAGCAGTTCAGTAGCTTGCTCGATGTCATGTTTCTATCATTGGTGCCAGGACTAGAATCCAGGTGCCAACTGCCTGGTTGGTCTTCTTTCCATTATTCTGCGTACCCTATTCTTGGGCATGTCATTAATTTTGCAAAACATGTTGGGACTCATTGCCTCACTACCTCAAGAACAGCGTTGGACTAGAGCAGTGGAAGCCTGCCACCTGTCACAGTATCTGTGCATCTGAAATCTTTTAAAGTTAAAGCAAAACAAAATTACCACCAATAAGCAGTGATATATGCATCTAGATATGCCTGGCCCACCCAGCACTTACCAGAACAGTAGGCAGAGCTGCTAATAAGGAGACCAGGTGCCTCAGAGCTGTGAGTTCCTGCTCCAGAGCAGGCAAGAAGGGAGGTAGCTTCGGTGCCTACTTGCTGCAGATATTGAAGCAGCACCAGAACAGTTGCACTGTTTTGGACTCGTGTCCTATGACAGGCAGTGTCTGCTTCCTTCCTGAGACCACCTTTGGGAATCCATGAGAACATTGGCACACCCACTTTTAATCTCTCCTCTCCTCAAAGTGTCCACAATTGGAGTTCTGCTGCAACCAAAAGGGTTCTAATAGGGTGCCTGGGTGGTGCCGTCAGTTGAGCATCATGGTCACGATCCCAGGGTCCTGGGATCGCGCCCGGCATTGGGCTCCCTGCTCAGTGAAGAGCCTGCTTCGCCCTCTCCCTCTGCTGCTCCTCCTGCTTATGCTCTCTCTCTCTGTAAAATAAATGAATAAAATCTGAAGAAAAATATGAAGGAGGAGGAGGAGAGGAGAAGGAGGAGGAGGAGGAAGGTTCTGCTGCTAGCAACAGGGGACAGAAACTAAAACAGTCATGGAAGTCAAGAGATGGGCAGTCCACAGCTCAGACCATCACTTGGTCCATGAAGTCCTCAGACATGCAGGTTCTATCATTTTAATACTCCACGGATGAGGCTTCTATTTCAAGGTACTACATGGTCCATGTTCTGATTTAAGGTATGTCATACAAATTTTAGCCAAACGGAAAAAAGAAAAAGCAAAGGACAAAAAGAAAAATGGGGAGCAGGGGTCACACAGTAATCTTTATTGTCTTCGGAGAAAGATTCCCACAAGCTGCTCTTTGATGATTGTGATTATATTTCTTTGTTCAGAACTTAGTCACATGGCCACATCTAGCTGCAAAGGAGGCTTGACAACATAGTTTATTCTGGCCACCCAGATACCCATCTAAAATTCAGAGGTTCCATTATTACAGAAGAAAGAGAGAAGGGAAAATAGGAAATGATCAGTAGACTCTACCACTGATAATAGCAATGTGGTGGTAAATACCCACTTCTGCAGACATCTGAGCTGGGCTGGGCACTTGGTAGCTAAAAAGTCAGCTCAGCCAGTCCCTATCCAAGGTGCCAAATAGTCCTGGTTACTGACATCAGATTTAATAAAACCTTAATCAGAATTTTGACTCATTCCACTCAGTCTGGAGAAATAGCTGCCAAGAACAGAGGAATCTTCTTTGCACCATTGTCTTCAGAAATTCCTTAACTCCTATTTACTTATGGCCCTCACACTTAGCATAATTTTGAGGTTGGCTTTACTTGAAAGCAAAACCATCCTGTGAGCTAGACGGCCTATGGAAATAGCAGGTCCCCAGAGAACAAAGGGGCCATGGAATCATCAGTGATGACATCATGGCATAGACATGTGTTTTCCCTAGCGAGTCATTTACTCCATTAAAACTTCATTTCATCTTTCCTATCATAGAGGGCATTGCAAGGATTACATGACATCTTTTTTATAAACAAACATTATGCTGGAACACAAAAAAAGGCAAAACAAATGTAGTTATAAATAGAAAGGGAATATAGGAGAATTTCCAGGAAAATGTAGGCGTTTTATAAATGACTATGTCTGAACTTCTCCTGTGAAAAGATGGTGGAAGAGTCACAGAAGGATCTCTACACCCCCTCAAATGCTGAGAAGGCTCCTAGCATCTCAGATTGATTTGAATTCTACTTCAAGTCCACGGCAAGGTAATTTGAGTAGGCTTTGACATCTCACACAGTCACATCTAAATACAATTTTGTTCTCTGGGTCTGAGACAGACTGTGGTAGGAAGAAATTTATGAAAGTACCACAGACTACTATTCTAAAGCATGTAGGGTGTTCTCAAGGAGCAGGAACAGAGATTAAATGAATCTGAGAAAGAGGACCATTGGCAGGGCCATTATAGAGTGAAAGCCAAAAGAAGGTTCAACAGATGAGAATTTTTAGGAGGGAAAGCAGTTTTTTAAAGTAACCAATTAAAAGACACTCATGAAGCATATGTTGCACTTACCGGTTCATCTTAGTACAATGCCCACAACAATTATTTGAGGCACTATTATTTCCTCAGATCTCAGATGGAAGAGAAAAAAAAATCTGACATGTAAATAAAAGGTTACAGGATTTGCTAAAGCCATGTGACTAAAAAGTGGCACAACTTGTTCTCAAACCCCGATCTGCCGCCACAGCTAGCACAGCAGTAGAACAGCTGGCCAGCTCCAGTCTCCTTCCAGCCTGGTTGTTGGCCATTTGCTGCGTGTCTCTTCATCCTGGAACTCTGCTCTTCTAGTCTTTGGCTCGTCCCCAGATTCTCCGTACTCGGAATGGCTCTCCCACTCAACTCGTATCATCCTGATAAATCTTAATGAAGTGATCCTATCAGATCAGCTTCCTGAGGACTTCGAGTTCTAACAAAGTTTTGGGGGGACGTGACATGGCAAGGAAGGAATTTCAAGTATTGCTAATTAAAACAGCAGAGGAATTATTTGGGAGGAATGGGTCGTATTCAACATTTTTCTACTCTGGCAACCAGAAAAAGCTAGACATCAGTACATTTATCAATTTATTTTTACACATTTTTAGTAACCTGGTAATATCTGACAACTATAAAACCAGAAAGATACTCATTTTAAAAGCACTTATGAGGAGCACCTGGGTTAAGCATCTGCCTTTCGCTCAGGGTGTGATTCCGGAGTCCTGGGATCGAGCCCCACGTTGGGCTCCCTGATCAGCAGAGAGTCTGCTTCTCCCTCTTCCCCTGCCCCTCCCCCTGCTTGTGCTCATGCTCTCTCTCTCTCGTTCTCTCTATATATAAATAAAATCTTTTAAAGAAAATTTAAAAAAATAAAATCGCTGTTAACTGAAAGCCGCAAATACTACTGATAGAAGTAAAAATTGGTACAATTGCTTTGTAGGCTAGTATTTTATTATGAACTTAAACACACACTTACCATACAACCCAGAAATCCCAAACTTATATATTTATCCAAGAGAAATGAAAACCTATGTCCATATAAATATCTACATGTGATTTTTTTAGCACTGTTATCCCTAATAGTAAAAAACTGGAAACAATTATAGCATCAAGTGGATAAACATATTTAGACCATGCATAAGATGGGTACTGCTTAGACATGGAAAGGAATAAACTGCTGATAGAGATAACATGGGTGGATCTCACAGGTCATGTCCAGTGAAAAAAGTCAAACACAGAGGAATGCAGACAGACACACACTGGAGATGTTATGGGTTTGGTTCTAGACCAACCACAATCGAGTGAATATTGCAATATAGTGAGTCAACTGAATTTTTTGGTTTCCCAGCATGTATAAAAGTTATCTTTACACTAAACTGTAGTCTATTAAGTGTGCAATAGCATTATGTCTAAAACAACAATGTACATACCCTAATTTAAAAAGACTTTGTTGCTAAAAATGCTAACCATCATTTGAGCTTTCTGCGAGTCATAATCTTTTTGCTGGTGGAAGGTCTTGCCTTAGTTTTAATGACTGCTGACTGATCCTTGTGGTGGTTGCTGAAGGTGGGAGGAGCTGTGGCAATTTCTTAAAATAAGACAACAACGAAGGTTGCCACCTCTATTAACTTGTCCTTTCATTTGAACACTTTCAGGCCATCATAAGTTATTAATGGGCCTAATTTCAATATTGTTGTGTCTCAGGGAGTAGGAGGCCTGAGGAGAGATAGAGACAGGCAACAGGAAGAAGACACACAATATTTATCAAGTAAGTTCATTGTCTAATGGGGCACAATTTGTGGCACCCTGAAACAAATACAATAGTAACATCAAAGATCACCGACCACAGATCACTATAACAAATATAATAATAATAGTAAAGTCTGAAATATTGCAGAATCACCAAAATGTGACACAGAGTCATACATGAGCAAATGCTGTGGAAAAATGGTGCCAATGGACTTGCTTAACACAGGGTTGCCACAAACCTTCAATTTGTAAAAGCACAATATTTGTGAAGTACAATAAATCAAGTGCAATAAAATGTATGCCCACACATGCTGCATATAATCCTATTTTATTTGTTAATATAGCACTAGCAAAACTGTGGAGACAGAAGTCAAAACAGTGGTTTCGAAGGGCAGGAGATGCGATAGAGGATTGACTACAGAGGAGCAAATAGAACTTTTAGAGGTGGTGGAAATTGTCTAAATCACAGTTGTGGTGTGGTTACAAGATCATATACATTTGGCAAAGTTCATCAACATGTACAATTTTAAATGTGAACTTTATTGTATATGAATTACTCCTCAATAAATTTAACTTTTAAAGCGTATTAAAGAAAAACATGTTTGAGATATTTGGAATCTCAGAGCTAAGAAAAAAAATTTTTAGAGAAGAATTTGTTGTAGATTTGCTATAAGACAAGCACTTTACTGAGATCTAGGAATACAGAAAGACAGTCCATTATTTTAAGCAGTTTATAGTCCAGTGGAGAAGAGAAGAGCAAACAAAGCTACAACATTGAGTACTAACTGCATTGGTGGAGATAGCCTAGGTGGGCCGGAGCACACAGTGGGGTACCTACACCAGGTTTCTAGAAACAAAGGACTCCCTAAAGAGAGATGATGCTTGAGCTTGAGCCAAGATGCTGTAGGAGTTAGTTAGTCATCCAGATAAGAAAAGGATGTCCTTAATGAAGGAAGTATGAAGTACAAAAACAGAGAGAGAGAGAGAGAGAGAGAGAGAGATGAGGTTTTCATGGATCAGCTCTAGTCTTGAAAATTTCCAAAATGAAGAAGGTAATGAATGAGTAGGAGAAAAGTTAGACATGTCAGAAAGTATGTTCCATGCAGTGAGATGTATTATAATGTGAGCTGTTCTTTCCCAAGTAAGTAGTAGATGATCTGGAGAATCCTGAAAACCAAGTCCATGAGATAAAACGAGACGTTATATGCTAAGAACAAGATCTCTTTGCTTTAGCATGGTGACCTATTAATTCTTCAGTGACTCAAGGATCAACACAGACTTTACTGATCTGTTCCATTTCTAACATTTACTACTTTCCTACTTTGTGTCCTATCTACTTACAAAAGAAATTAATGTAATAGCTTGACTTTCAATTTTGTTCTTCGTACAGTTTCATCTTTTAAAAAAAGCCTAGCACACAAAAATCTGGCTGGCTGCCATGCTGTATCATCCCAAGACATACAGAAATCATTTAGCCTGATCTTTTACTTCATGGTACGAAAGTCCCTTCCCAAAGAGGCAGCAAAAACAGTACAATATGATGAGCCACCTAAAGCATACACATAGTCTCATAAAAGAGGTTCCTGCATGTTCCCTCACAATGCTTCTGTTTCTGTTCTGTTGGCCAGAACTTAGTCATGAGCCATACCTAACTGGAAGGGAGGAAGGAGCACACAGTCTTTATTCCAGGTGGTCATGTGCTAGCTGCTAGAAATGGGAAGAATGGGTAGTGTAGGATAAGCAGGAGTCTCTGAATCAAGGATGAGGTTTCCCTTATCCTTCTGAATACTGGGGCTGTAGAGATCATGCATTTTCTTTTTAAATCATAACCTCGAGAATTTTATTGTCAAAGTTTTCCTCAAATTTGGAGCTATTTGTTTTTTCATTCTGTGTAACCCTGGAGCCTCACAGGTTACTTTACTAAGGACAGTGGCTGGCTATAGGGTAAGTGCTAGAGAAATATTATCATTGGTCATTGCCTCTTTACCGTGAAGCCATAGAACTTAGAGCTCCAAAAAAGAAAATTTAGTCTAATCTCCGCCCCCTCTTCCACCCCTCACTCAGATGTTCATTTATGGTCCTGGTAACCTTCCTAAAATAAGGAGATGAATTTGGTAGAATAGTGCCATACAAAAGCAAATAACATTTAGTAATATATTTATAAAATGAAAAAAAGTCTTGCAGAATTGTGTCGTCTTTTTTTTTTACGATTTAATTTATTTTTTCATCACACACACAGAGAGAGAGACAGAGAGAGAGAGATTGGCAGAAGCAGGCCCCATTCAGGGAGACTGATGTGGGACTCGAGCCAGGGACTCCAGGATCATGCCCTGGGCTGAAGGCAGGCGCTAAACCGCTGAGCCACCCAAGGACACCGCCCCCCTTGTGTCTTCTTTTAAAAAGATTTTTTTACTGCATCAAATTCCATCTCTATAGGCCTTCCTTAAAGCTTCCATGGCAGGTAGCTTGTCAAAGATGCCTAGTTGGTCCTGCCCCAATTAACAGCAACTGTTAGTGTGAATTCTTTTCTCACTCTGAAGAGCAAAATTTGTGTTCCTGTAGATGATAGTGCCAAAACTTTCCAAACAAAAGGTTCCATGCGTATATATTTATTTTTTAGTTATTGATTATTGACTTATGATAATCAGTCACCTTTTCTAACAAATCGACATTCTTAGTAACAAAAGTGAACAAAATTACAGTTGCCTTTTCCAGTTTTTATTCCATAGCCATTGAGGACCTTTCTCAAATTTGCACATCAGTATATCAAAGAGAATTGGCTTCCTTTTTGTAAGTCAGGCTTTTATTTCCAACAATGTCACTGAAAACTGGGCAAGAGAATATTAAAATTTTTCAGCTCTCTTGTATCTTTTGCTGTGAGCCACAGTTCAAGAAATAACCATTTTGTTATATATACTAGTGTTATATTTTGGTAGATAAGATATTTCCTGATGGCTAAATTTGCAAGACAGACCTGAAAAAACCTAGATAAGATTGTCGATCTATTACTTTTATTTTATTAGAAAGCATCCTGGGTAATTTCCATAGCATCAAAATGACCTGCGGGAAAAAAAGCAATAACTGTCTTTTCCCATTAATTGCAGTATAATAACAAATAAATACTAGTGAGGACATTTCCATTAGATTTTCTTTTTTAGAAAATTAAATAAAAACAGCGTTGCAATTTACTTAGGAACAAACTGTTTTGAGAACTGAATTTATAAATAGGCCAAAAGACTAATCACATGAATTATTACACAAAGGAAACAAATTTGCCTCCAAACAACCTTATATAAAGAAGTCAGTCGAAGAGATCTCAGATCTTATTCTTTAGGACACTAATTCATCTTTTGAGAATTCTAAGCAAAAATAAAATATTTTAAATGTTTCCTTATCCACTAATAAGTGTAAAATATTAATAATGTCTCTAACATTTTTGTCTCATAGCTATCCAGTGAGTCAAATCAATGAGTCAAATTTTATTCCCTCTTTTCCTTCATGTACACCTCATTATCAAAAGAAGTGGCTCCAAGTCCTTTATTCTTTCGAGGTTAGATTCAGACCAGTGAGCAAACTTGACAGCCTGATGATTTAATGTCACCTTCAAACCAGAATCCGTGAGGCACCTGGATAGTTCAGTGGTTGGGTGTCTGCCTTTGGCTCAGGTCGTGATCCCAGGGTCCTGGGATCAAGTCCCACATCAGGCTTCCCTCAGAAAGCCTGCTTCTCCCTCTGCCTTGTCTCTGTGTCTTTCATGAATAAATGAATAAAGTCTTTTAAAAAAAAAACAGAATCCGTAAACATTTACTCAACATACAGTGCAGGTGGGATGAAACTGATTACGTATTAATAAAAATTGTATGCCCCTTCCAAAGAAGTGGCGCTGGATATACTTTTATATTTTGACCTATTTGCAAATGTCTCTTGCAGTTTTTCATCTCTTCCCTTATGAGTGATGAAATGAAGGGACGAAAACTATACCCTTCATCACCATAAGTCAAATGGCATATGTCTGTCGCATTCGATCACTAGGCTTCCATAACAAAATACCGCAGGCTGGTGGCTTAAATAATAGAAATGTATTTTCTCATTATTCTAGAGGCTGTAAGTCCAAGATCAAAGTAGTAACAGGCTTGATTTCTCCTGAGGCCTCTCTCTTTGGCTGCACCCAGCTGCCCTCCCGCTGTGTGTTCACACGGCTTCACCCGGTACAGCGGTACAGCGTGTGGTTGCTCCCTCTGCACTCTGATCTCCTCTTCTTACAAGGACATCAAGCATTTTGGGTTAGGGCTCAGCCTAACAAGCCCACTTTAACTTACCTCTTTAAAGCCCTATTTCCAAAAGAAGGTCACATTTTGTGATTCCTGGGAGGCCTTAAATAGATGAATTTGGGGAAGATGTAACTCAGCCTGTAACAGCTGGCCATTCTAGAATGTTAAAATCAGACAGGGAAGGACTTTATTTCAACCCCTGACAGCCTATGATTACAAAATCCTAAGACGTACTATCTTACAAGGCATTCCACATTTCACTTTGGGATTCCAAATCATTTTCTACACAAGAAAATTTGCAGAAACAGAAGAAATAAAAACAGATTCATGTCCTAACTTCCTTCTACTTGCTAAAGGAGGGTTGGCTCCTGAAAGGGGAAGAAAACAGCAAAATTTTCCCTGTTTTTATTAAGTGCAAATTCTCTCTTCAGCTTCCTTTTGTGACTTTTGAAGCTGGAAAACCTCTTGGAAGATATGCTAAAAGATTTAAAATTTAGAAGTTTTTTTTAAAAAGATTTTTTTTATTTATTTGAGAAAGAGCGTGCGAGTGCAAGTGAGGCAGGGGGGATAGGGAGAAGGAGAATCTCAAGCAGACTCCCTGCTGAGCAGGGAACCCACTTGGGGCTTGATGCCAGGACACCTAGATCCTGACCTGAGCAGAAATCAAGAGTCAGACGCTTAACCAACTGAGCCACCCAGGCTCCACTCGAACTTTTTTTTTAATTACTCATTCCTGGGAAGCCACATTGTTTCAAATATATATTATGTTTTTTTTAATTTTTTTTTAATTTTATTTATTTATGATAGTCACACACACACAGAGAGAGAGAGAGAGGCAGAGACACAGGCAGAGGGAGAAGCAGGCTCCATGCACCGGGAGCCCGACGTGGGATTCGATCCCCGGTCTCCAGGATCGCGCCCTGGGCCAAAGGCAGGCGCCAAACCGCTGCGCCACCCAGGGATCCCTATATTATGTTTTGAACCACAAATAATAGGATACCATTTTATCAGAAGGGCAATTATTTTCTAACAGTGGCCAGCAGTTCAGGTTGGCAAGTTCAGCGCCAAAATGAAGATGAAACTGCAGGGTCCTGTTCCCCCACCCCCAGGCTTGAGCCCTGGAAGGGAAGTCTTCATCCTCTTGAATCTCTTTTTATCCAGGAAGAAAGCTTTGCCCAGAAGAGAAGCAGAATATGCCACCCCAAAATATGATTGTAGGAGTCTAGGACATACCACTTCCAAATATGCCACTTTGGTACATTGATTGTTTAGAGCTGTAGGCAGTTTAAAAACAGGGGATGCAGGGAGATGCTTCCTCTGAACTCCCTTTTTTGGCCTAGGGACACATGGTCCAAAAGGAACTCAATTGTCATAAATCTTCTCCTTGGGAGTATCAACAACCAGGGAAGACTGATAAAATTGGTCACTACACCCAGACAGACTTTGTTACAAACTATCATACCTCCCATCTATTCTTCAAAGTGCCCATTTATCTTTCCTAGAAATGATTTCCTCTCCCTCAAGAGGCCTGCATTCCTCCTCTTTCCCTATTAAAATGGTATTTAAGCCTGAATCCTAAACCACCTCAGGGAGTTACTCATTTTTCCCTAGGTATTTTCCATATGCACATGAGGTATACATGTTAATCAACTTCTGTATGTTTTTCTCTGTCATTTATTACAGGGATCTCAGCCAAGAACTCAGAAGGGTGGAGGAAAATTATTTTTCCTCCCCTTTAGTCCCAACCTCCCCTAAGCCATCCCTCATACAGAGAAGTGGAATTGACTCCATTGCTTTTCACACAAATACACAACAGAGATGAGCACAAGCTGGAGAGAAGTGCTTTTTTAACCAATTTTCTCTCAAGGGCAACATCCATTTCAGTAGAAGTGGAGTCTATTTGCATTTCACCAGAATTTTTGAGAACTTAAGTTTATCAGCATTTTTCTGTTTTAGTGCCTTGCTTCAATGATCTATGCTGCATTAAAAGTTACCCCCACACATGGCTTAAACATAATATTAATTTATTTTGCTCGCTGACTTTGGGCTGAGTGGACTCAGCTAAGCAGTTCTCACTCAATTCTCTGTGCAGGTACCATCAGACAGTGAGGGCTTAGGATCATCATCTTGAAGGCTTCTTCATGCATGACTGGCACCTTGGGCCAAAGCCACTCAAACAGCTATAGGCTAGCACATTTGGGGCTCCTTCTCCATCTTCCTCCCTGGGAAGCCTTCCCCCATGGTGACCTCATGTGGACATTTCACATGGCAGTGGAGGATGCATAAGTGAGCATCCTGAGAGAAACTATCAGAAAGCTGTGTGGCCTTTTTTAATTGAGCTTTGGAAGTCACACAGTGTCATTTCAGCCACATTGATTCATCAAGGCAGCCACAGACCACCCAGGTTCAAGGGGAGGGAATAGAGACTCTATGTCTTGAAAGGAGAAGACGCAAGATTGGTGGACATATTTTATTTTATTTTTTTAAGATTTTTTTTATTTATTAATGAGAGACAGAGAGAGAGAGAGAGAGAGAGAGAGGCAGAGACATAGGCAGAGGGAGAAGCAGGTTCCATGCAGGGAGCCTGACGTGGGACTCGATCCTGGGTCTCCAGGATGCGTCCTGGGCGAAGGCATCACTAAACCGCTGAGCCACCCAGGCTGCCCAGTGGACATATTTTAAATACCACCACACACCCCTTAAAGTAGACCTTTTGTCATCTACTCAGCTGGACAACCCTTAGTTCTACCTGTGAGTCCACAGAACCTACTTTCCGTGGTCATCTACACTTCTACACCTCATCTCTCATCACTCTCCTTGGAGATAATTCCCACTTTCACTCCACATACCCCCTTTCCCAGGACAGACTGTTTAGAGAGTACATGGTCTTTGTGAAAAGGGACCAGGACTTCTGGTTAAGCCCCAGTTATTTTGATAAAACCAAAATCAACCAATCTAAGACAAAGACTCTCATAACCACTGTTTCAAAGTAATAAATTTTAGGCCTTATTTCCTTTCATGATGTTTGGTCTCCAAGGAAGAAACAAAATACAGAGATAGCCAACCAGCAGTAGGGAAGGTTCTCCTACACCAGCTGGGCCCAAGACTACCGGCTGTCCAATGGACATAAGCAAAGAAACACAAAGCAGCAGGCCAGTGCAGATGCCTGCCTGCCTGCCCTCCTACCCCTCTGAAGGTGGACTGCTTGTATTTTGCCCACTGAAGCAGAAAGGATGAACATCTGGGATCTCAGCTCCTTCTCCCTTGAAGGATGCTCTGCTCAGTCTCAATCAAGCTGACCCACCTTTCCTTGAAAAAAAAAAAAAAATTCAAGTGAGAGCCTGGAGTAATGAGTATTTCTCAAAAACAATTTCATCAAGAAAAATTAGATGAAATTTCCAGTGACAGTTTGACCATTTAGAAAGGAAAAGAACCTTATATAATGTACACATATTGGTAAGAGCAAAGGAAAGGAATTCAGTGATGCTCAATGTAGGACAGGGAGTTCACTATGTGGAAATAAATTATTCAAGATGCCAAATATCTTTGATTCAGTTTTAATTTATATTAAAGTTATCATGTTTGTTCATTTGTTTGTTTGCTTTGTTTTAAGCACGAAACACTGAGGGAAATGTTAGGAAGCTGTTTCTATGAGCACATTTGAGAATGCAAACCACAAGGTTTACAACAGGCTTTGTTTGGATAAAATAGAACTGAGTGTATATACATACAGGTTACCATAAAATATAAGTAAAATTTATACTTGTTCTGTATTTTGTCATCACAAAATTGAGTTTCTGCGTAACTCTATGACTAAGATAAGGAAAGAGTTTCCTTATAATCTTCAAAAATTTATCTTACTAGTTTTTAGGACTTCTACTTGTAACCTTTATGTTATAAATATTTGTTTTAGAAACTACGTTTATTAAAGTGTTGCAGGAAACTGTTCACGGAGAGTTACAAACTCTGTTTGCCAAGGAAGGTTGATTTTATCCACCAACCTTGAGCAACTGGTCCACTGATTTCTGACCTTGCTCAGTAGTTTAAAGCACACACACACACACACACACACAATACACGCCAAAACCCAAACAAACAAAACACACTATGAACAATTTCTTAAAATTAGGAACACCGCCAAAAGCATTCTTACTTGAAAAGTGTATTATAAAAAACAAAAGTGTATTATACAAAATAACTTTAACGAGCCAACTTTAAAACACAATGTAGAATCTTGATTTGTAATAACCTTAGCATGGAGCCCTAGTAGAATGCCCTGCCTCTTTGATTTTCTGACATTCCACCTGATAGATGTCAAATTCTGAATAAGGAGCACATTTGGAGGATTTTTGGAGGATCAATCTCAAAGGGAAAAATCGTGCATGAAAACCTCAGAAACATGATAATATAGGGAGTGAAATATGTCACAATTCTATTTTTTGTGTATGTGACAGCATAAAATTTATATCAATATTAAAACTGAATACAAAGGAAATCATGTCTCATGAAGATTCCTAACACCACCCTAGCAGAGGGTGCTCCCCACTTCCAACCCCAAGCACCATAGTTACAATGAAGTTCCAGTTTATGGGTGTTAGGAATATTTGATAAAACAACTGACCTAAAGTCTTCACAGATTGAAGAAAAAAAGTAAAGAGGAATGTCATTCTGACTTATAAGAGCCTTAGGACATAACGAAAAAATACAGTATATGATCTTTGATAAAAGCCTGACTTGAAAAAAGCATATAAAGGACATTTTGGGGTCAGTTGAGGCAAATTAATATAGTCAATATATTAAGAAATAATCATCCATTCATTAGGAGTGATAATGGTACCATGTGATATAAGATTATATGCTGACATATTTTGGACTGAAACTTCATATAGTCTACTATTTTAAATGGTTTAGTGAAAAAACACATAGATGAAGTATGCTTGGCAAGATAACAATTGAGTATAGAAGTGTTGAGTACACTCTTTTTCTAATTTTCTATATGTCTGAAAAATTTTCAAAATAAAAGTTTTTAAAAGTATGTAGATATTATTCCTATCCCCAAGTTTTTAAAATTCTTAATATAAGAAGGAAAGGCATGTTAAAGTTGGTCTAAGGAGATGTGACCTGTTAAGTTCAAAAGACAACTAGCAAATATAGCCAGAGGGCCCTTCTTCAGTTGTTAAGGCCCTTATTATTGAAACAAAACGGATCTAGAAATTTTGAATCACCCTTAGATTTCTTGTTGGACAGTGCTACGACAACTGTGCTTCCCTCATGAATATCAGACTAAAAGGCAAAGTGTCCAACCAAGTCTACCAACAGCCAACCAAGTCTACCAGCAGTCAACACTGTTGGATTCTTAACATGGATGGAGGTATTATACTAAATGAAATAAGTCAGTCAGACAAAGACAAATATATGATTTCACTCATATGTGGAATTGAAGAATTTAAACAAATGAATAAAGGGGGTAAAAAAGAGAGAGGCAAACCAAGAAATATACTCTTAACCTTCAGAGAAGAAACAGATGGTTACCAGAGGGGAGGTGAGCAGGTGGGATGGGGAAAATAGGGGATGGGGATCAGAGAGTACGCTTACCATGATGAGCACTGAATAATGTATGGAATTGTTGAAGCACATATCATTCACCTGAAACTACTAGAACACTGTATGCTAACCATAACTAAAATTAAAAATAAATAAATAAGGAAAAATCTAACTAAACAAATAAGTGCTGTACTCTCTTTAATGGTATCAGTGTTTCTGTCTCTAAAACTACCTGAAACAATTGGTCAGAATAAGCCTCTGTGTCATGATGTAGCGATAATAACAATGAGTAACACCATCAATAGTACTAATACTGCCTAACAATTTATCAAGCGCTCAGTGAAAGGCATGATAAATTGGTTTGGAGATTAGACATGATGCTTCAATATGATGACAGATAAGATGTGTCACACACACTGAGCCATGTGATCATCATGAATAGTCTTCCCTTAAGCCAGGTGTTCAACAGAAATTATTAAGTCTTTCCTAGCACTGAATGGGGCAAACTCTCAAGGTTAAGCACTATTAGCTAAGTGTACAGGAGCTACACGGGCAGCTGGGACACTCCGCCCTCCTCATACCTTTTTCTTCCCTAACTCCTGCCTGTCTTGTCTTCATCCTCTGCCTTCCAGAAGAACTTGGAAGTTCTGGCTGAACCCATGCTGGCTGAAGCTGCCTACATGCTCCTTTACTCCAGTTGTGGTATTATACATACCTGTGAGCCTCCACACAGTTCAGGACCAACATGTTGGTATCTCTATTAATTTTTTCACATCTCTACTGATTCTTCAACTTATCCCTCCTGCCTTCACTGGCCTGAGTAGCCAGAAATACTGTGTCATCCTTTTGGACACCTCCTTTATGCCAAAATGCTCAGGAACAAAAGGGATAAACACAGGCTGAAGAAAGGAGTAGGGAGTCTTCAATCCGGACTCCCCATCCAAACACAAGATTGGGTGAGTCCCTGAGCACTGTGGCTTCTCGTAGACACCTGGAGTCACTCAGTTCAGCTCCCAGGGTTATTATGAGGTGGGAACACTCTGCCGAGAAATAACCATGGCTTTGGTAGTTGTGAAATAACCCAGTGTCGGGTTTGTTATGTCTTCCTTATTTAATACTTTGAACTCTACATCAAAACTTTAAAATTGTATTTTTTTTAATATTGTTTCAATGGTTAGGAGCTCAGCATGTACTCAGAGGGTGCTCATAAAAGATTCATTTATTCAACAGATGTTATGTAATAGACTAAAGAAGCATAAGACAGTCAGTCATCTTCAAGGAACTTACAACTGAATAGAGAAAATAATGAATGCAGGGGTGCCTGGGTGGCTCAATTGGTTGAGGCATCAATTCTTGGTTTCAGGTCAGATCCTAATCTCAAGGTCATGAAATTGAGCCCTGCCAAAGGCTCCATACTCAGAGTGGAGTCTGCCTAATACTCACTGTCTGTTTTTTTCTCTATAGGTTGAGTATATTCTTCTCTATAGGTTAACAGTGTATTTCTTGGTTTGTCTCTCTCTTTTTTACCCCCTTTATTCATTTGTTTAAATTCTTCAATTCCACATATGAGTGAAATCATATACTTGTCTTTGTCTGACTGACTTATTTCACTTAGTATTTCACTCTCCTGGGGCACCTGGGTGGCTCAGTCCCTTACGTGGCTGATTTCAGCTCAGCTCATGACCATCCTGGGATGGAGCCCTGCATAGGACTCCTCGCTTGGTGAGGAGTCTGCTTCTCCCTCTCCTTCTGCTCCTCCCTCCCACTCGCGCGCTCTTTCTCTCTCAAATAAAAAAAAAATACATCTTAAAAAAAAAGAAAGAAAGAAAAGAATGGATGAGTGCAAAAGCATACTTGCTATAACATGTACGTGTAGGCAATGCCACTGGAGTGCAGAAAAGCAGATGACTTCTGACTGGCAAGAGTCTGCTATTTTAAATTCAGGTTTACTAAAATGTTACTTCATTCTATAGGGATAGGATGAAGTTTTCCTTTTTCTTCCTATCCAATACTGCCACCTGGTGGTGCCATGGCCTCTTTGCAGTGCCTCTCAACTGCCCCCCTCCCACCCTCAAAGGGATACAGAAAGGGAAACAGAAACGTGGCATCAACAAATTGCTATAGAAACTGAATTGATTTGTGAACATTACTTTAAGTTGAGCCATTTTAAATGAAGCCCTCATTTCCTTGGTTTTCCTTTCCAGGAAAACTGTGTCCTACCATAAGAGTCTCAAGTACTACGGGTTTTAGCATTTTATCACAGGCTGCACTAGGAAAAGACAATGACCTCCCCACCCCCCCACCCCCCCACCCCACCCCACCCCTCACCCCTCACAAAAGGTTATAAAAGAGAAAAGTAGAGATCTTCCACGGACCTCGTGAAAGGACCTATTCCTGTTTCCAGGTTGCAGCTGAGAGCAGCCTCCTTCCAGGGAGAAGAGGAAGCTCACAGTTCCCTGAGTTTGAATCTAATTGGAACATGGTCTCGAAAACATTGAAACTTTGATGCATGTATCAAAAGCTAAAAATCCTGTCATGTCAAAGGTGGAGCTGTTTTCTGTTTTGCAAGAGAAGACAACTTAGGTGCTCTTTTGGGGCAGGCTACTACTTGTTCTGCAGTGACCCCCACGATAGGCCCAGTGACTACTCAAGGAAAAGTAGTGGCTCTAGAATCATGTGAAGGTTGTCAATGCAGCACACAGAATTAAAGCTTTGAATATTTCTGTCCCATCCACAAAACAAAAATGTCTGTTTTTGCTTCCTAAATATGGATTGGGACATCGTGCCTAAAAATCGTTGCTCTTTTTGAGGCACACGGGAGTTTTATTAGGGAGGTGTTAACAGGAGCCTGAAGCTGGCACAGCCATCTTCACCAGAAACTTTGCAAGACTTGGCCTCCAGAAGGCCTGCCTCAAGGCCTCACTGAGGAAGTAAGGCCCAGAATACACCTGAGAGCGGGAATTTTGTTTCATGGATGTACTCCCCACAACTTAGAACCTTGTCAGCTTCACAGTTGACATTTCAATGTTTGTCAAAGGAGTATAGGAAGGAAAAGTGCTCCCCATTTCCCCATGCATACCAGTTCTGCCCTGGGACACAGGGAAGGGTAGGGAATGACAGACATTAGTCCGGGCAGAGCAGTGCCTGGCTGAGGTGATTTCTACTGGTGTTGGTGAAGGAGTTAGACAGGAAGGGCAGGAGGGAGGAATATGGAAAATCATGTTCCTGGTCATATGTGAGGGGCTGAGGACTCAAAAAATAAACTAGGCCACCTTAAGAAATAGCAGTGCTTCTGTGTGAATAGGCGGGAGCTCAGAATTTTGGTTATTTGGTCATTCTTGTGAACGTGACCTCCACGGGCTCCCAAGCGGGTGTGACCTTTGGCATCATTAGCACAACACAGCACTAGCCACTTCATGGCTCCTGAGCAGCTCTCTCCTGGTCTACGGTTCCCATATTTTAAAATTTGCATAGATATTGGGTTCCATTTTTTAAGGAAAATGCTGCAACTGTACATTATAATCTCTGGTCCTAGATCATCTCCACTGTCAGCTTTCCCATTTCCTCTGATTATTGAAGGTAGAAATCTAAGAATAATGTTGCTGGTCCTCTTTACAAATTCACTCATTCTTCTCTTCCTCTGCTGTCTTCATCCAAAACGTAACTTGTAAGACTTCAGATTATTGTTAATATCCTTACAACACCTCCTGCCACCCTCACCTTACTCTCACCCAACGTGACAATCATTTCCCTCAATATTTTTAAATCTTGCTTAGTCTTACTAGTCTACTAGGATATCCTCCTCATTAGCCATTCTGTCTCAGCTCTGGTTCATCTTCAGTACTATTGCCTAAATCTTCTGAATTTCTCCAATCGTATCTCCTCCTGCTCTCAGGAGAGCCTTCTCAAAAAAAAAAAGTCAAGAAATGTGCAGTGGATTTAGGGATGTCAAAATATCATAAGTTTCAGAATTTCTTTTTTCCTGCCACAAAAAATCTTGAGCAGAATATTCTGCATTTCTAGAACTAGCTTATTTTCTCAAACCAAGATATTTTTCATCTTTCTGTTGCTCTAAGAACATTAACAGGAGCTCTTGAAAGAAAAAAGGAACTATATTCTTTTAAGTATGCTTACCTCCGACTCACCCTTAATTGAACACACTAGGTGTATACGGTGTCAAATCTATAATTCTGGAGCACATTTGCCTTCGGCTCAGGGCATGATCCTGGGGTCCTGGGATCGAGACCCACATTGAGCTTCCCGCAGGGAACCTGCTTCTCCCTCTGCCTGTCTCTGCCTCTCTCTTTGTGTCTCTCATGAATAAATAAATAAATTTAAAAAAAAATCTGTATATAATTCTGTATGTTTTTAATACTATGTTTAATTCATGAGAAACTCTTCAGAGTATTAGCTATTTAAACTGAAGCTATTGATTGGCAAGGAGTGAGCCCTAAAGCAAATAGGGTCAAGTACGGTGCCTTTCAGTTGACACATCCTGGACTAGTCAGAGCCCTTTCTTGAAAATTTTGAACATGGGACAGAAATCATTCTCATTTTCTTTCAGATGTGTTTCTCGAACTTCATACGTTGAAGACCTAACCCTCAACCTGACTTTGAAGAGAGGGTCTTTATGGAGGTAACTGAAATTAAATGAAATCATAAAAGCTGGGCCCTGACGCAACAGTATTGATATCCTTACAAGAGGAAGAGACACCGAGTTCTCTGTCTCCAGGCCACGCCGAGGAAAGGCCGCGTGAGGACACAGGCTAGAAGGTGACCATCTACAGGCCAGGGAGAGAGCTTTCACCAGGAGCTGACTTGACCTTCACCTTGACCTGGAACTCCTAGGCTCCAGAACTGTAAGAAAATAAATTTCTGTTGTTTCAGCCACCTAGTCTGTGGTATTTTTCTGTGGCAGCCTGAGCAGGCTAAAACAGGTGGTGACGCTGGAAAGTACGGATTCACAGAGGACACATTCCTGCCATGCTGAAGAAGGCATCCTAAAAGGATGGATGGACGGAGTCCTATAAGCACTACTGTGCTCCAGTTATTTATACATAGAGCAAAGATTAGAACATTAACAGAAGCATTTTTCTTTACTCTTTTTTGTACTTACTATACAAGAATTGGTTTTATACTAAAAAAAAAAAAAATGTTTCCTGAAATGGTATTTTAGAAAATAAATGGTATCTTATTACGTGTTCTATACATATCCATTTTTTCCTTTCTCAGCAGCATGCTTAATAATCATCTATAATAAAAAAAACCTACCAGCAAAAAGCTTGATTTAGAAAACAATGATCACAATTGTATTATTTAAGTGAGGCTGCCACCACTTTGAGAAATGAGGCTAGGGTATCTTTTAAGATTTGAGAAACTGACATTTTAAATTGCTCATGAGAAATGTATCACTTTGTTTTGTTTCATTTGCTTTCACATCTTTCAATCCCTTGAAGGGACTCTGTTCGTTACTCTTCGTAGAGATCTTTATTGATAAATACAGACAGAGATAAACCAAAAAGAGACTCTTAGCTTCTCATCCATGACAGGGATTTCTGGTCTATTTTTTCTTAGCATGTTCCAACTAAAGTGGAAAGAACCTTTTTTAAAAAATCATTCTTGGGGTGCAATCAGTTTAGGCATCTGACTCTTGGTTTCGGCTCTAACTCATGAGATCGAGCCCTGTGTCAGGCCCCACGCTCAGCTCCGAGTCTGTTCCACACTTTCTCTCCCTTTTCCTCTGCTCCTCCCCCTGCTCAGGCTTGCTCGTGCGCTCTCTCTCTCTCTCTCTCTCTCAAATAAATAAATAAAAAACTTTAAAAAAATCATTCTGATGATTGTTAGGATAGAATCAAGGTGAAAAAAATGAGTGTCGTAGGTGCCATGAGTGTTGTAGTCAAGTGCACTAGTTCAGGTAAAATGGCCTAGAGAGATGTGACAAGGCCAGGCAAGAACATCAGCCTTTAGTTAGCCGGAATAATGCCAAGAGAATATTTTTAGCAACCTCCCAGAAGGAAGATGATGGCCTCCCACAAGAGGTCAGTAAAAATCTGCCATAATCTCAGGGATGCCTGAGTGGCTCAGTGGGTTATGCAGCTGCCTTCAGCTCAGGTCATGATACTGGAGGCCTTGGCATTGAGCCCTTTCCTCTTCCCCCTTCCCTCATGCTCATTCACTCTCATGTGTTCTCCCTCCCTCCCTCTCTCTCTCTCTCTCTCAAATAAACAAATAAAATCTTCAAAAAAAAAAAAAAGACCTGAGATAATCTCAGAATTCAAGGAAATAGCCCTCCTTTCAATTCATATTAATAAGACATTTATAATTGGAAACCATTAACCAAATCCAAATTTATTTACACACACACATTATCAAAATGTGTCAAAAATCTATCAAAATGTATCAAAAATCCAGTATTATGAGTTCTTCATGTAGCAGACTTCATATATGCTTCAAAATAACCATTTCAATAGTTTTCTATTTTCCAAGCAATCTAATTGTAAACATTTATTTTTTTTTCCTCTGGTGTATCACACTAGGATAAAAAATTTGGAAACCATCTTGGGTTTTGATTGGTTTTCCTCATTAATGAGATGAATCCTGCAAAATATCCTTGACTTTAAAAGTTTCTGGGTGTTATACTATATGTTGAAATAGAACTTCAATAAAAAATACATAAATTTTTAAAAAGTAAGTAGCAGCTATGAAACTATAATTTCAGTAGAGGTAGGTAACTGGAACAGATACATGGCTAGATTCATGGAAATAGGAGAGAAAAGAGAGAGAATAAAAAGTTACACATCATTAAAATGCAGATTTATCAAACATAACCTAATATTGCTTCAGTGATGCAACAGTGTTCAAAGACAATAAAGTCTGTGGAGGGGAAAAACGAGTAGAGTTGTCCTAAGTATTTTTCTTTCTTCTTTCCTTATCTAGAAAGCAGCATGGTACATAAAGAATCGATTTTGGAATAAGACAGATCTAGATTTAAAGTTGAGTTCATGAGTAATTGCTCTGTGTTTGATTTATTGCTAACTGTACTTCCCCAGCTTCTCATTCTTGCTGATAGTAGTAACAATAGCTAGCTGGGATTGGATGCCCACATGTTCATTTATTTTTTAAACTTCTTTTTAGGGGCAGACCAGGTGGCTCAGCGGTTTAGCTCCGCCTTTGGCCCAGGGTGTGATCCTGGGGTCTCTGGATCGAGTCTCATGTCCTCCCTGCATGGAGCCTGCTTCTCCCTCTGCCTGTGTCTCTTGCCTCTCTCTGTGTGTCTCTTGTGAATAAACAAAATCTTTTAAAAAAATAAACTTTTTAAATCAGTGCTATGGCTACCAGATTGTGTTGCATAAGATGAAAACAAAAAAGACCAATCTAGAAACTGTGTGTAGAGACACTGCCATTTGTTGTTAGTCACTGGGGAAGAGATCACAATTGCTGCTTTCTCCAGCTTCCTATGTTCCAACAACCTTGGTCTTCTTTTGGCAGTTCAACCGTGCAAAGGAATTTCCTTTCCCCTGGAATGCTTTTCTCCTGACATTTATCACAGCTGGCTCTTTTTTTTTTTTTTCTGGTCTCCGTTCAGTTGAGGCCTTTTCTAGCTCCCACTCCATTTTTCCTAAGAGATCGCACTGTTGATTCCTTTATGGCGCTTCCCCCTATACACCATTATCAGGTTTATGAATGTGTTCAGTTGTCTATCTCCACTGACTAGAACAAAGGCTTTCAACAAGCAATTGCGGGATGGCTAGATAGATGGCCGGATGGCTGGTGGCAAAAGGGGGTTTAGAGCCCAGAAGCAGCCTTAGCAGATTCATCTACAGTGATTTTGCGTATCACTAGGCAGATCTTTTCCAAGACACCGAGAACGCAAAAAAAAACAAACAAACAAACAAAAAAAAAAACCTTTACTCATAAAACAAAACGTAAGGCAAGAATACAGTGAGTGTGGGTTACACGCATGCACGTAAACACAGGTAGGCACACGTAAAGTAGAACTTAACAAAGTAAGAAAAAAAGCCACTAAAAAAGTTAGAAGAACCAAAAACAGCTATGCTTATTCTGAGGACCCTTACAAGAACTCTAAGGCCAATAGGTCTTTCTTTGGCCACCGCGTTGCCAGGGGAGAGCGCGAACGCAGTCCCCCACTACCACAAATTATGCAGTCGAGTTTCCCACATTTGGGGAAATCGCAGGGGTCAGCACATCCGGAGTGCAATGGATGAGCCTCGCCCTGGGAAAACCACCTTCGTGATCATGGTATCTCCCCTGCCAGGTAAGTATGAATTGCTGGGCCCGCTGCGACATGCACCCTAGCGCGCGCCTCGCTCCTTACACACGGTCACTTCCTGCCCGCCGCCTCCGCACGGCGGCTCCCCGCGCCACCCCGGCCGCGACCTCGTCCACCCGCAACACGCCCTCGGGCGCCTTTCCCTGGCCCCACGCGGGACGGTTGGGCCCGGGCCGTGGGGACCCGGCAGCCCCTGCGCGCCTGCTCATCTACATACGCCACGCCCCCGTGACGTTACCTCCACCCCCACTCTGGGAGACTGGATGCCTGGAGGGCTGGATGGAGGGGTGGGCGGCGAGGAGTTGGGACTTGGACGGGGGACCCTGGAAGCCGGGTCTCCACCTCTGAGCGGTTTAGGGCCTCACTGGAGGGTGGGTGGGGCCGGGGGTTGATCCCCCGTTTCCCTGAGCGAAAAGGAAGTTTCAGTGTGTTTTGTTTTAGCCAGCTCATCCTCACTGCACAGATTATTATGACATTTCGCCTTCCTGAAAGTGTGTCCCGTAGGATTAATGAGGTTGAACCTTGCATAAAATTTAGTTTTTCAGACAACAGTTTTCCCCTAATCAGGTATTGTCTTTTTTTTTTTTTCTCAAGATTTTATTTATTTGACAGCAAGCACATTCAAGGAGAGGGTTAGGGGAAGAGGGAGAAGCAGGCCCCCCACTAAGCAGGGAGCCTGATGTGCGCCTGTATCCAGGAGTCCGGAATCATGACCCGAGGCCAAGGCAGACACTTAACCCACTGAGCCACCCAGGTGCCCCATTGTGTCTTTCCTGACCCCACTAGTAAATTTTCTAGCTGTCTCTACAGAAGCCTGTATTCAAGGTCAATTAATATGGTTCTCTAGCCTCCTACCTATATTCCTAATGCAAGGTAACCAACCCAAGATCTCATCAGTTTATACCAGCTCTTGGAGCATGCCCAGAGCCCCTTCTCCTTGTCCTAAGGTAACTTGATGTGAGGGGCTGAATTTTGCTTTTTTCTGGTGTTAAGTCTCCACTCAAAGTGAACATGAGAAGTATGTTACATATACACTTGAGCCACACACGCGCTCCATCTTTCCTCATGATAGTCCTGTTTCTCTGCTTTTTTCTTTTTTTTTTCTGCTTTTTTCATCAGTATGTATGTATGCAGCCTCTATGAGTATAAGAAACTTGTTTTCTCCTCCAGATTTGTGGCTTGCTCTCCAGTCTCCTCCTTTGCCTCTCAAATGAGCCCTTTCCTTGCTGCTTACCTGTCTCAGTGATTGGCTCTGTGTGCATTAGGCAGACAGACTTGGGTTCAGTTATACTCCTGCCTTAAGCACTTAAGTACTAAGATTTCCCCAACCAATTTAACAAGGGATCATTTTTTCATGGCATCTTCCTGAGTAAGCCTGTCATAAACTACTTCAACATACATGAATAAGGGGGTACCTACTTGGCTACTCAGTTAAGTGTCTGCCTTTGGCTCAGGTCTCAATCTCAGGGTACTGGGAGTCCGCTTGTCTCTTTCCCTCTCTTTCTGCCCCTCCCTTCTCCCCCCTCCCCACTCTTGTGCCCTCCTTCTCTCAAATAAATAAAATTAAACAAACAAACAGGGACACCTGGGTGGCTCAGTGGTTGAGTGTCTGCCTTCACACTCAGGGTGTGATCCTGGATCCTGGGATCAAGTCCCACATGGGGCTCCCTGTGGGAAGCCTGCTTCTGCCTCTGCCTGTGTCTCTGCCTCTCTCTCTCTCTCTGTCTCTCATGAATAAATAAATAAAATCTTAAAAAAAAAATACACAAGTAAGCCTAGTAAAACCTAAAGGAGGAGTGCCTATGTGGCTCAGTCAGTTAAGCTGACTCTTGATTTTGGCTCAGGTCATGATCTCAGTGTGGTGGACTCTAGTGCCAAGTTTGATGTGCCCTGGGCATGAAGCTTACTTGAGATTCTCTCTACCTTTCCCTCCGCCCCTCCCTACTTCTCTTAAAAAAAAAAAAAACCCTAAAACACCCTAAAAGAAAAAAAAAAAGTCAAGATTCTAACCTTGAAAACAGAAAACCAGGGCAAAGTGCAAACTTTGTTCACTTAGCAAATTATGCAGTGGTCAAGTACATAATACTGGTAAAACAAAGTATTTTTAGATACTTGAAAAAATATAAGTATACTATTATGTTTTATAGTCAATTCACAATATCTAAAACATTGCATTTAGTCTGTTCAACTCTTTTTTTTTTTTTTTCTGTTAGTAGGCTCCACACCCAGGATGGAGCCTCATACTGGGCCTGAACTCAGGACTCTGAGATCAGTACCTGAGCTGAGATCAACAGTTGGAAGCCTAAGTAACAGAGGTGCCCCACTCTCATTTTGCTTTTAGAAAGTGAGCCAAACACAATTTTTTTTAGACTGTAAACTGAGAACTTTTAAACTTTTATATCTCTGCTGCTCTGTCCATTGAGAGGTGGAGTCTATTCCTTCCCTTGGAATCTGGATCTAGCGACTAGCTTGACTGATAGAATGAGGCAGATGTAATGTTCAGGGAATCCTGAGGCTAGGTCAGAAGAAGCTTTACAGCTTCCATCTGGGTCTCTGGGAACCCTGTCTGGTAGACTTGAGATACCACGTAAGAAGGCTAATTACTTTGAGGCTGCCATGTTGTGAGGAAGCCCAAGGCTTTGAGGGTAAAGATGCATAGAAAGAGTGCTGCTAGTTCCCAGCTGTTTCAGTCTCAAACTGGGGCCCCAGACACCAGGGAGCAGAGTAATGCCTGCCAAAATTGCATATTTGTGATCAAAATAGAGGACTCTTTTTGTTTCATGGCTCCCAAGTTTTGGGGTGGTGTTTTTGTGCAGCAATAGAAAATGGAATGGGGAGACAGAAACAAGCAAACAAGTAATATGAAGTGGAAGAAAAAAGTGGATTAAGGAATGGAGAGAAAGGATTGGGGTTGGGGGGGCTTAAAGTTTTTGAGAAGGGAGGCAAGGAAACCTCTCTACTACATAGTCCTGCTTTTCTTTGCTTGCTCATCATCAGCACACAAAACTCCCCAACAGCCACCCCAAAATGGCAGTCTAATTTGGCAATTCCCTGAGTTTATTTGTCCTGTTATAAGTCCTAGGACCACAGCCAACTCCTTAGAACCTCTAATTCTTGGTTTTAAGTTTGTGAGAATCAGTAAATAATGACCCAGCTTTTGTGGAGCAGAATGAACTTGCTATTAGGGGCATATCCCAGAGAGGGCCATGAGTCCCAGAAAAGAGAAAATGGATTCCCCAAGAGATATCTCCTTGACATCACTGTGACTCAGGGAGAGTGCACTACTTCTCAAAAAAGTTGGGTGGAACAATTGAAAACCAGAAAAACCCATGGCATGTGGGTGGTACACTATCCCATAAGAGTTCAAAACAGAGAAATATCCCATGCCGAAGGAGAATCTGAAAAGGCACTGTGGAAAAGGTGCAGAGTGACTTCTCATTACTGCAGCATCTCATGGCTGAGAGATACCCTAAAAGGTCATTCTGTCTGGTTATTGACTCATCTATTGCTTACAAATGGATCTTGAGGGATAGGTAGGGTTTGGATAATGGAATTAAAAGTAGGAGAGGGTGCTCCAGGGAACAGCATAAACAGAAGCATGATGGAAGGCATGACACATATTCTTTTTTTTTTTTTTTCCTTCTGGAACATATTCTTGAATCAGGAAATTGGGTTGGGTATGTGTAGGCATTTCAGTTTGGCATGATGTATTGAAGCATTGGGGAAGGCCAAGAAATACTGGAAGATAAGGTGAACAGATGAGCAGGTCAAGGTGAACTATTAGAACTTTTTAGGTAGGAAATTGTCCAGACTGGAAAGGGTTACTCTGGCAGTAGAGAGTGGCATAAAGGGAGCCAAAGGAAACAAGGCTGTCAAATAGGAGCCTGTATCCCCAGTAGTCGAGGTGAAAGGGGCGGGGGGAGAGATGGGTGTGCATGAAAGAGGCACTACTAACTGATCCATAGGAATTGAGGGCTCCTGGAGGGACAGAGGAAGGAGTCAACCAAGATTCAAGCCTATAGTAGCTATAAGGATGGAGGAAGTGACATGAGCAGAAATCAAGAGTCAACATACCTATTGGCTGAGATATAGAAATGGGGTGGAAGATGTTGACTTGGGTTTGGGCTGTACTGATTTGAACTGCCAGTGGCGCAGCAGTGGAGACTATCTGCCTGGGCAATTGGAAGCCCATTATAGCCCCCAAGGAGAGGGCAAGGACCGGATTAAACGGGTGGTTATCTGAATGGGATCAGGAAGAGAAACAGGAGCTGGTGAACAGGCCAGTACCGAAACAGGGCAGCAGTGTCACAATCAAAAAGCCTCATCTCAAGTTATCATCTACCTCACCTCAAGCATTGGGTGAAGGTGGACAAAGGCCAGTCAAAAGCTGGGACTGAGAGGAGGCCAAGAAAGGTCATTAGGAATTAAGTGGTGACAGCCTAGCAACTTTTCAGTAGACAGTCAGGCTGGAGTCAGATCGGGGAGTGAGTAGTGGTGAGGGTGAGGCAGCGCGGTGAAAAGAAGGTAGAAGGTCTTGAGGCTTGACCGTTGGAGGGACATCAGGTGCTAGAGTCTGGGGACCTACTGGCCCAGACTGCTGGCTGCAGGTCCCCTCAGCATCTAGATTTCTGCTTCTTCACGTCACAACGTGAGACCCCGCACATAGAGCGCTCCTCTCCAAGACGGCTACTTAGGAGGCTGCTGATTACTATTTTCAGTAATTAGGCAGCTGTTTCCCGGTAAGCAGAAGCCACGCACCAGCGCCCCAAGACACTAGGACCACCCCCCTCACTGGGATGGACGGAGGAAGGGAGGGAGGAAGGACGTGGTCTGATAAAACTCCTTCTCTATTCATAATCCAGTCACTTTGATTACCTCTATGACCAACGCCTGCACGCTGCCTCCAACATTTCCCAACTGTGTTGTTGCAGGGGGCCTAATGGTCTGCCTGCTTCTATCCTGGGTCCCCCAAGGCCTATTTCAACACCACAGTCAAGCTAATCCCCTTAAAAACATGTAGATCTGTCTTCTGGAAAACAAAACAAAGCAAACCGTAATGGCTTCCCATTTCCCTCAGAGTAAAAGCCAAAGTCCTTACACAGTGTCATCCCTCCTTCCTTACCTCTGACTTCCTCTTCACTCTTCAGTGTTAACTGCTATTGCCTTTCCGTTCCTTGAACACGCCAGGCACTTAAGGCATTTGCTCTAGACTGTTCCCTCTTCCTATGCTTTCCCCCATATATCTGAGTGACTAACTCCCTCATCTTCTAGTCTTTACTTAATATGACCTTTCCAGAAATGCCTGGGTGGCTCAGGGGTTGAGACCTTTGGCTCAGGTCATGATCCTGGGGTCCTGGGATCAGTCCCACAATCGGCTCACCGCAGGGAGCCTACTTCTCCCTCTGCCTGTGTCTCTGCCTCTCTCTGTGTCTCTTGTGAATAAATAAAATCTTTTTAAAAAAATGACCTTCCCACTGAAGTTGATCCTCACATCTTATTTACTACTGCAACCAATCACTCCCCCTCATGCCAGCTCTCCCTGTTGGCCTTTTTTCCCATAGACCTTACTACCTTCTAACATATTTTACAATTTATTGTTACATTTTATTAGTCATCTTCTCTGCCACCTCTCACTATAATGTTAATTCTGTTCACCCAGGATTCCCAGGCACATACCATAGTGACTGGCGCATAGGAGGCACTCAATATCTGTTGACTTGAATTATTAGTCTTGATGTATATATAGAAGAAGGGTCCTGGGTTACAAGTGGATTACAAGATGTTGCTCTCCACCAGGATGCATCGAGCACCCAAGAGGAAGGAGCTGAAGCTAGATGCCCGTGGAATTGTCAGCTTTGGGGAACTTAGGCAAAACGATCTCAAAGAGCAGGAAGAGGTTTCTGCAAACCCTGAACTAAACTGCCTATAACAGCGTCATAATTCTTGTTTCTATCATTCTTGTATTCTCCATATTCCTGTACATTTGTGTTCCCTCGGGAAATCTTTTTGAAACATTCCCGTTCCCAATAAGAGACCAGTGATGACCATCATTCTTTAATCATCTAAGTACTGTTTGGAGTAAACGGTAGAGTTGTAGTTCCATTAGGTGATCCAATAGGCAGGAAAGTCCGGAAACCCTGCCTTGGTCGGTTCCCGGCCGAGAAACCTACCTGAAGTAATTTAAGCAAAAATGGGAAAGTTCTTCGCCAGTGGAATGCAGCCGAGCCTAAGCACAGGCTTGGATATGGTTGTGGGCATCAGAAATTAGAACTAGGAACCGAGCTGCTTCCAGCTCTTCTCCTTCGGCGTTAACTTTACCTTTTCAAACAACAGATTGGAAGCGGCAACCCCGCGAGTCGGAGCCGGCGCGGGAGCAGGAGTCCCGGCGGCGGGAGCAGGCCTGGCGCCGCCGGCCGCAGTGGACCACAAGCCTCCACCGCCGCGGGAGCCGCCGCGCGCCTACAGCCTGGAGGCGGGCCTGGGCCACTCGGCGGGCGGGGCCGCGCGGCTACAGGGACACAGGGACATCCTCCCACCTCCCCAGGGTGTGCAACAGCCAGGGCCCAAGTATCACCAGGTACCCTGCCAGTTCCATTGTTGTCGTTGGAGGCTGCCCGGTCTGCAGAGTCAGGCTTGGCAGGACTCCTTCACCTCCCCGGACATCTTCGGGGCCATCATCTGGTTCCTACTGGGGTTCATCTGCTGTTTTGCCTTGAGGAGCGAAGATGCCCCAACTGTGTAGCAAACGTTACTCAAAGAGAACAATACACCTGGTTTTCCTACGTCCAGCTATCTTTTTCTTTTTAAGATTTTTTTTATTCATGAGAGAGAAATGTAAGTGTCAAGAGAGAGAAATGTAAATGTCGTATAGCATAGCTTTCTTTGAGTTTTCAGGACTGTTGTAAAGTGAGGTGGGAGAGATTTGGTGTGTGTGAGCTGAGATTTAGGGGGCTCAAGGGTCACAGACCGTGGAGACGCAGCAGCACTGCTCCCAGGGTTAATAACAACACAGTAAAGCATTGCTTTTATTTTTTGCAGTCTTCACTTTGAGAATGCTGAGAAATGTTTTGAAAAACATTATTCATACCACTGTAAAAAAAAAAAAAAAAACAACACCAGGGAACTGTTAGTTGCCAACTCAATACTGTTTCCCCTACTTATTATATAGAATTCCAATTGCATTTGGCAATCTGTACAGCTGAGACATTTCCTGGCCTCTCTGAAACCAGGCATGATCATGGGACAAAGCTCTAGCCAAAGACATCTAAGCTGAGGTCTTTGGAGCTTCTAAAGCTCTTTTTAAAGAGCTCACCTATTAGTGTGTGCTCTTTCACCAACCCTTCTTCTAACAGGGCAACAAAGAAAATGGGCTGGAGCTGCAGCAGTCATCTCACAGGAATGAAAACCACACCCTAAGGAGAACTGAAAGACAGAAGCACCTACCCTGCGGAGCAAATCATGAGCTTGCCCTACCAGCCCTGACCGGCTCATAGTCCCTGCTGTGTCAAGTTGATAGGGATAGGAAATGAAGACATAGCTCCTTTTCCCAGAGAGCTCACAACAGAAGCAGCTAACTTTTATTGCACACTTGGTATGTATTAGAAATCATTCTTAGTGCTTTCCATGAATTAGGATAAAAACATGTGCATGGAGTATTATTCCATTTACACGGAGGAGGATATATGCTTAGCAAGGTTAGCTACCCACGGTAATCCAAGGCTTGAAGCTGGGCCTTCTATCATTTGTATGATTAACTACAATGCTATACTGGTTCCCAGTCTTATCGGTTATAATTCAAATTTGAATTCAAATCCAAAGGGATGAAACTCTTGATGAAGAGAACATAGGGAGCAAAGGGGAGAAAGTCAGTTTCCAGCAGAATTTTGGGCACTTATCAGCAGTGTCAAAAATGAGGATGAATGCGCCGAGAAGCAGAGCAATATGGTGGTTGATTAGAATGCTGAGCTGGGATCTTGGCATTAAGTGGACGAGACAGATGTTAAATAGGTAGGTAGATGATGAATTATAGCAATCAATGTGAAACTGAGTAATGGAACTGGAGACTATACTCATTACTCTTCCAATAAGCTTAACTGTCCAGGGGAGATGGAAGTCTGTAGAGGATTCATATTTGCATATGTTGCTATTAATAGTGTATTGAAGCTATCCCAGTCAACATTTAATCAAACAATATAAGATACGTATACTGGAAAGACCAGATAAAACTGGATTTGATACCTTGTGCTGTCACTTATTTGTAGCTTTGTGTAAATTGCATGCCTTCTTTGAGCTTGTTCCTTCATCTGTAGTTTATATACAACAGCTACAGACTACAAGTGTAATTTTGAGCATAGTACTAATTATAACAACATTTCCACTTAGATATATCTCCTACGGTATTTATATTAATGGGATAACACATCATCACAGAATTCCTTCTATTTAGTAACAAATACTAATCTCTAAGAGATCATATTGCATGATAAAGATAAAGAAGACTTGAATGCAGGTTTTGTTTTCTGACCACCACATTTTCAACACTTTTTATGGACTCTGTTCTATGGACTTTTGGTTAGTCTTTGAAATGTATCAGTAATTATAACAGCATTCTTACTAAATGCTAAGTATAGGAGATATTTTCACAGGACTGGTCCAGCAACCCTTACTCTGGGATCTTGCCCCTTGACCCCTCCCTATCTCCACCCTTGGTTGCAGTAGACTTTTAAAGGGCAAATACTTAAACTCAGTATTTATTTTTAAGAATTTTCAAGTATCTTAAGGATTTAATCTTTTACTTTACCCAATCTTACCATGATACCCTAGCCTAAACAGAACATTTCACATGGAAAAATGTTTTATAAATTGTCAGAAATAGTAAAGCACCTCTCACAATATTGAGATGAAGGTTATCAGAGGTATCAGGTTTTTTTTTTTTTACTACACAATTGTCTTTCACATCATGTCATAAAAGCATTTCAAATCACATTTAGGAAAGCTAAATTCTTTGTAAAATGTTGACATATGTAGCTTTTTTAGCTCTAAATCACCAAACTGAACCAAATTCCAGCCCAACTTAAGAACTTTCTCAGCATTTAGAAATGTCTGATACTTTACTCCCTTCCAAAGCAGTGTTCTTGGCTGCTATTAGTAGGAAGATTCAGAAGTTGGGCAGATTCCTGCATTTGGTGGCAGGTTAGATAATGTAGCTACCAAGATCCTTTCCCACCTTTGAGATTCAAGGCTGAGACATCTTTTATTAGGTACCTTTTGTGATAGATTTATACTAGAAGTCTGTTTCAACATGAAGACTATTGGCTTTTTCTAAGTTTATTAATCTGACAGAGAACAAGCACAAGCAGGGATAGTGGCAGAGGGAGGAGAAGCAGGCTCCCAACCAAAATGGGAGCTGGATGTGGGGCTCAAGCCCAGGACCCTGGGATCATGACCTGAGCTGAAGGCAGACACAACTGACTGAGCCACCCAGGCGCCCCAAGACAAAGAATGATAAGCAGCCTCCATGTCCAGCACAGAACCCCAAGCAGGGCTCAATCTCACAACCCTGAGTACGTGATCTGAGCTGAAATCAAGTCAGACACATAACCAACTAAGCCACCCAGGCACCCACAGAAAGTTTACAAACCTCGACTTATCAATTTCCCCTAGACCAAATTCACCTAGACTCTAAATTTCAGTGTTAAAAATGTACACCTAACAGAGGAGATGACTAATAAGTTTGACTTCTTAAGTTCCTGCAGAAGATAGTTTTCAGAAATGAACGAAGTATTTTAAGGAAAGTTACCCTTTATGTTATAGATTAAAGTGATAGAAGCCCATTGTTAGTGTGAAAGAATGAGTCCTAAATTATTTTATAGCTTCTCTACTAAAGCCTAATCCTAAACTGTGAAACACATCCAATATTTAAACATATGCTAACACAACTGAGAAAGGGGAAAAAAAGAAACTTGAACCCCCGGAGCCAAAAATGACCTGCTTCCACTAACCTCAGGTTCTAGCATATCCCAGGATATAGCACAACAGGGAGGGGAAGGAGTCAAAGAAATATGCTTTCAAGTGTCACGTCATTTAAGACTGAAGACCATCCACTGTATAATTCTGATCTGCTCTATTAATTTATTTACAAAATAAAATTTCACAAATATCACAATGGTATTTTATACAACCCTAATGACAAAAGAACCATTTTTTTGCTCCCTACCTAAGATTTACAAGGCTGATCAAAAACTGAAATTATTAGTATAAAATGATAAAATGAGACAAATCATGGTAAAGACTGCTTTATTGGTGGCAGTTAGTATTAAGTCAATAAATATTGAATTTATCGATTACTGGTCCATAGAGAGCTGAATGAAACAACCAACTGCCTGCTGAGATGAACTGAAGTTAATCCTGCTTCTTGGGAAAAGAAGCCACAGCTAGCTGATACATGGCATATGCTGTTCCTGAAAAATAAAAAGAAACAAAAAATAAACTTATAAGAAATTCTGATATTTATACGTATAAAACTTGTAAGAGAAGGGAGAAGCAAGTCTGGCATTAAGATTACTTTTATGTGAATATAAAAAAGCATTTTGACAGGTGCTGGCAAAATTTAAAATATAGTTTTTAAACACATTTAATCTAGTTTTACTATCAGTTAACTTCTACAGAAAGTGTTAGATATAGCACAATAATGTAGTTGTCAACTTAATAAGATGTAAGAAATTTTTAATAAAGTTAAAAATAAATATAAAGGTTATTTCCATACCAATCTAAAACTGCATGTGAAATGCTAAGAATGATCCAAATACTGAAAAAGAGGTCAAGAAATGCAAGCACTCCCTAAAGTATATCATCAATGTAAAACCAAGGAAGAGTGATACATTTAAATTATCAAATTTAATGTAATAGCTAATTAAGTGAAAATTTACTAAAACTAATTACCAGAATACCTAGGAAATAGTCATACCAATCAACACAAATTTAGATCTTAAGAGAGTCCAAAGGTCACTAGTTAGTTGTCTTCATCCATAAGTGCCCCTTCACTGTATACAATCCAAACCAAAAAGGCACTTTGGCATGAGCAGGAGGACTTTGTAATCAGGATTCAAACTGCAGCTTTTCCACATAGAGGCAATATTGTCTCTAATTAACATAATTTCTTCATCTTTAAAATAAGGACACATACAGACTTAATAAAAGGGTTACAGAAATCCCTTTATGTAGCATTCTCATCAATAGGACAAGCACACAGTAATCACTCAAATATTGTTTCTCTTCCTCCCCCAGAGAGCAATCATTAAAATTCTTAACTCTGTTCCTAGTATACCAATTTATGATATTCCATTGCTAATACTGAACAATGGACCTGCCCAATTCACAGAAAAAATATCAAAGCACTCTGGGTACAGTAATAAGTGTTGTTCTATAGAGGTTGTGTATAAGTGAAGCACTCCAAATATCCTACCACCAACTGTAAGCATCATAGTGGCTCTATACAGGAGGGCATCAGCTACTCCACCCTTTAGATGCACTGGAATTCCATTATCCTCCTAGATTAAAAAAAAATAATAATTAATACACGTGTGATTTGTTTTCAACTAAGTTCAAAAGGCTAATCCACTTATATAAAATTAAGTGCCTCCTTAAACTCCTGGAATTAAAATATTGTAAACACCAAAATTTAAAGACTACAATTTTCCTGATTCTGTCTCTACTTCCACTGAAGTATTAAAATAAGAACTCCTAGAAGTCAATATTCTTTCTCTTAAAATTTAATGAGATCCAATACAGATATTCTTTCCAAGGAATATACAAATGTTAAAGCTGTGAAAATACACTGATGGAGCTCATCAACTAAATTATTAAAAAGATCAGTAATCATCACACTTTAGATCTAATCATAAGAAAGATTAATTTTTTTCCTTAAAGAAAAAAGGGAGAAGGGGTTTTGTTTGTAACCTTAAATTATAACTTTAACCTTTAGCCCAGCACGTGGCAGATGGTATTTAATACATTTGTTAAATGTAAGTATTTCATTTTTACATGTCATACAAACAGCCCCTGACTTATCGGCGGTTCAACTTACGATTTCTCAACTTTACAATGGTGTGAAAGCAATATACATTCAGTAAAAACTGTCCTTTAAATTCTGAATTTTCACCTTTTCCCAGGCTAGCAATATGCAGCACAAAGCTCTCTCATGATGCTGGGCAGTGGCAGACAACCACAACTCTCTGTCAGCCACACAATCATGAAGTTAAATAACTAATGAATTACCACCATTCTGTATCCATAAAACCATTGTTTTTCACTTTCAGTACAATAGTCAAGAATTATGTAAGATATTCAGCATTATAAAATAGGCTTTGTGTAAGATGATTTTGCCCAACTGTAAGTTAATGTATGTGTCCTGAGCATATATAAGGTAGGCTAAGCTACATTTAGTAGGCTAAGTACATTAAATGAATCTTCAACTTAACAGGTTTTCAACTTATGATGGGTTATTGTTTATGACACAATGATACAACTCAATCGTAAGTCAAGGAAGATCTGTCTTTTTAATCACTTAAAATTTTATTTGGGAAAAACCAGAGATCACCCCAGGAAAATTTAAAAAATCACTAAAAATCGAACTACTTATAAAGGTCAGCTACTCTATCCCACCATCCTTTCTTATGTGAAAACCAATATTAACACTGTAGTACATATCTATAAATACTTTAAAGATTTATTTATTTATTTTAGAGACCGCAAGCACGCAGGAGGGTAGGATAAGAGGGAGAGAATCCCAAGCAGACTCCCTGCTGAGCACAGAGCCCTGAGGTCTGATACTATCTCACTACCCAGGGATCATGACCTGAGCTAAAATCAATAGTGAAATGCTCAACCCACTGAGCCACCCAGGAATCCCAATACCTGTAGATATTTTTTAATGCCTACATTATCTTATCTTCTAATTTATACACACACCTGTTTAATATACAAAATGAGATTATGACATATAAGGGTCTGCTATATATTGTTTTTCACTTAATGCTATCTTAAAAACCACAGTTAGTCCCTTTAACCCCAACTTGTTCCTTTTAATGGCCACACAGCATTCCACTGTGCGAAAATATTCTAAGTGAATTAGCCAGTCTCCTATTAATGGGTATTTAGGTTGTTGGGGGGCTTTTTGAATTAAAATCCTATAATGACCTCTTTGTTTTTTTAATATTCTTACGCTACTATTTCTGCAGAAAAGACTTTTTTTTCCCCAGAAAAGACTTTTTAAAAGATATCTTTATTTTAGAGAGGGAGAGAGCATGCTCCCTCTATATAATTTTCATTTGTCAATCATACCTCCAAACTGGAAAAATATATTTTCTTCTAATATGTCTTACAGGAGAAGCATTTATACTCTTCCAATACCAATTTATTGTATCCTTTCCCCACTGATACGGAATAGCACCTTTAACATATATTAAATGTCTGCATATATGATTTTTCTTTTTCTGGGCCCTTTCTCTGGTCTATTTATCTATTCTTGTGCAACTATCTCAAAGAGTGCCAACCCAAAGTAACTTCTCCAAAGTATCTTTGACTATACCCTTCCGCTTCCCCAAGGTCCTCTTGTATATAGCAAATGCACAATTAGCTATCAATAGTTTCTTATTCTTTTGCTAATATAGCAGGATTAGTAACAATCAAACATCTCCAAATGTACTTCTTATCTCCACCTTTTGGTAATTGCTATTATTACAATTCATAATTGCCTATGAAATATTTCAGTACCTGAAATAGCTTTTGTTTCTCTGGCACTTTATTTTCAAACTGCCTGCGTGAAGCAGTACTTATGGTCCTCTGGGCAATCTGGCGAAGAGCCTGAAATGAAAAATTCATATATATTAGGCAGATTTAGGTTTTAATAAAGAAACCTTCAAAACCAACCCATTACAAAAGAGAGAAATTGACAGTTCAAAACCTTCAAAACCAACCCATTACAAAAGAGAGAAATTGACAGTTAAAACATATCCGGTTTGTCAGTTAAGAGTCCTAAACCAGCAGCAGGTTTTCCAATTGGTTGTCCATCCTCTACTCCTTATATTAAAATTCTGCAGTATCCAAAGACCACATTCAAGTAGCAATTCGTGCAGATGCTGAGCAAAAAAAAAAAACAAACAAACCCTCATCTGTACCTGAATTGAATGAGTAGCATTATATAATCCTTGAGTAAAACACTGGCATACATATATTACAAAAATAATTACAAAATACACTAAGTTCAAATATTTTCATTTAATACTCTACCATATTATCAAAAATCTATTAATTGATACCAAAATAAAATAGCATGACTCCTACTTAGTTAAAATGCTTTCTTCATTACAGTTTTCCTTAAAAAAAAAAAAAAAGGAATCTTTAGTAGGGCATAATTCTTTTTAAAAAGAAACTTGCCTTATCTATCCAATTGAATTAAATAATGAAACAAATATGCACTCAATATTCCAAAATAAATGATACACTGAGAGCCTAAGTAAAACCTTACTGAATAATTACAAAAGAGAACGGTTAGTTACAGTTACATTTTCCTTCTCTTTTTCGAAATTTTGAGAAAGTATTTCACACGCTCAAAGCCGGTGGAGGGGTGAAGGACACTGCAGAACGGCCTGATTGAAGTAACGCTGCACTTTTGCCACAAGTGCTCCTAAAGTCCCATCCAAAATTGAATGACTTGCTTTTTAAACCGCCTTCTGATGCTCACAAAAGCTCAGAAACGTTGAAACTTCTGTCTCTCAAATCTTTCTGCCTTAAACTTCCGTGTATCAGAAACCTCCCATTTGAGCCTTAGTTTTACTCCTAGCAGAGCTACCGACTTCATCAATGACCGACAGGTTTAGGGGTGGCCACTGAGAACCCAAGGCTGTCTAACCCACTTCCGGGCACCTTCCCGGCCCCTCCATTCCATCTGCCCAGCCTAGCCTAGGGCGGGAGGAACAGATGGAAGGGAAAGTAACGTCTGGCGAACAGGACACGGATCAAGGTGACTTGGGAAGTCGCCTTCTTCCCCTTCTTCCCTCCCAGGAGAAGCTGCTCACTCAAGGCCCTCGGGCCTCCGCTCTCCATCCTCCCGCTCCATATTAACGCAAGCCGAGAAGCTCCTCACCAGCAGATTCCGCAGCATCTTGGCTCAGTTACTACCCACCAACTGCGACAACTGACCACCAAGAACGAAAGTCCCCGCACCGGAACCGGAAATACCTCTGGCCCTCGCGCTAGCGTCAGGGGGGACATAAATATTTCCGGGCGGAGGAGGGGCTTGAGCTTCTAACCATAGAGAGCGAAAGTTAAGCGAGAGCGGCCTTACAGCCGTGGCCGCTCTAGGAGACTGGGCGCTTCCGTCCCTTCATCTCGTTCCTAACCTGGCCGATGCCTTTCAGGTGGCTGGTGCCTGAAGCTGAGGCCGGGAGAAGCAAAGGACTTTTGAGACCAGAGAGGCGAGGAATGACGTGTTATATGTACTTTTTTAGTTAGCTTGGATAAAATTAACGCGAGACCAAGGTATCGTAGAAAATCAGTGTATTTGGAACGAGAAGGCGTTTTTACAACTTAGCCAACTTTGAGCCATTGTTTAGATGTTGAAAGAACACCGGGTTGGCCTAAGTTGTGAAGCTGCGTGACATACAGAACGAAAAGGAAAACTCCTCTTACGCGATGCAGTTTTGTTCCGCGGATGAGACTGTGAGGGCGTTACTGTTCCTTGTGCTGAGAATGTGCTGCAAGCAGCTGCGCGGGATACCAGTTTTCATCTTCTGGTGCCTTTGGATGCTGCAGAACTCCCCATGCAAGAAACTCTACCACGGTGTCGGGAAATCGTGGAAGCTCTTCGCTCGTTTCTCCGTGTCTGGGAAAGTGCTGAAAAGAGGGGGGGGAATGTAACTGTGGGGCAAGACATGGGATGGCAAACCTGGACTCTCAATTAAGTCTTACTGGCTGAGGCTCAGCGGGGCTCTTTCCACGACTGGAGTGGCTAGGCAGAGCCAATAATTGTACAGAAGGCCTGTCAGGGTATCTTTTATCAGGCTTGCCTAAATGTTACATTATCTCTCTATTCTCTGTGCCCACCAAGTGTGTATAAATTATAGACATAAAACTATTTACCCTATAGTAAATCTTGTCACCTTTTTATGAAGTCTTCTAATCCATTGAGATTGCAAATAGAAAGTGGATGATAAGATATATGGGTTCAGCATAGGTGAAATGTGTAGATAAAAACTAGTAAAGTCAAAATTACTATTCTTGCTGATAGTTTGGGTTAGATCCACCAAGTTATCTGTCCCCAGTTCAGGTTCTCTTCCTCGCCAAGGTTTATAAACAGCCAATTCATCTCTTCCCTAGATAAGGACTGAATGGATCTATCTTATTCCCCTCTCTGTATTACACACTGTGATCAAATCCTTGAGACAGTTACCAGGTACCAACAGCTGAAGCCTACAAATTTTAAAAAATTAGATAGTCTAAAATATGAACTTGTTAAAGTAGTATGTGCTGTCTTACATTTTCTCCATCTAGACTAGATTGTAAACTGAAGAACAGAGATTATTATTTTTTTACCCATACCCTAGTACTGCTTAAAGGGCTAAAGGTTAGCCAGCAGATGAATTAATGATATATATTGGATAATAAATCTATATACTGAATGAAGGACACTTACTGTTCTGTCCAAAAAGAACCAAAGATTTACATAAAGTAGATCCTTAGATGCAGATCCTTATTTGCATGTCACTTAGTACAATTTCCCTCTTTACTAGATCATTCCATCAGCATATAAGCTTATTCCCATATTAAACAAGCATTTAAGTTACTATCCCATTTCTCTTCAAAATAAAACACAGATCTCTTTATACTTGTATTCTCTTCCTCTCCTAATCTCTTAAATCCCATTTTGGGCTGGCTTTTAATGTTTTTCCTAGGATCCCTAATGGCTTTTACATTGTTAAACTGTCAATATCAATTTTCATCTTTTCCATCTATCTATCAGCAACATTTAACATAACGGATCACTCCTTCACAATATACTTTAACTTGGAAATAAGCCATAAATGCCATACGGTATAACATACAACCTATATGTAAAGTTTCAAACGGTCTTAACGGGCTTCCTCTATACTCTAGTCCTTTGATGGTTCTCTTTATTTCAGCAATGTTTTTGGTTTCCTGAAACCTCATCCTCTTCATCTCTAAATCTCAGAGTACCGCCCTCCCTCCCCTTTTTTAAACATTCATCCCTCTTGTGATTTCATCCAATGTCATGAAATACCATTTATGTGCCGGCACTCTCCAGCACATAAACTTTCTCTTTAACCCCAGACATCTCTACTTAAATGTCTAACAAGCATCTCAAAATTATGACCAAAACTGAATTCTACTCTCCACTCTTTATTTCCAAGGTTTCTCCTCTGCAATTTCCTTCATTTCAAGCCTCAAACTCTGTTTTCCATCATACCATATAAACTAACCCATTAGAAAAATCTGTTGAATACATACACCTTCAAAATATAATCTGACTCTGACCACTTCTCATTACTGCTACCACCACTGTAGGCCAACCCACCATCTCTTGCTTCCATGACTGCAAAAGCCCTTTTAACTGGCTTCCCTACTTGTACTTTTACACTCAAGTCTATTTTCACATAGCAATGACCCTTTTAAAGATTTAAGTTAGATAATGACTGTTTACAACTGTTTTCTTCACTGTTATAGTTGCAGCATCCAGAACAGTAACTGGTACATAGAAAATGCTCAGCAACTAAGTGGTTAAGTGAATAGCATGTAGCATGAAAGAACTTACTGAGAATAAAAACTCAAAAAATCTTTGCTATTCATTGTACTACTTTCAAACATTTTTCAGCCTTGGGATTCCTCACTTATTGTTTCCTTGCTCTTGTTTTGTAAATTGTGATTACCCTGACAGAAAAATATACCTGGAATTTGCCGGGGTGCCTATCAAACTTTATTGGATCTTCTTAAGCACACTTGAAATTTGTTTCTAGATCTGTAAATTCATCCTCTGTAGCAAAGTAGTTATTTTCAAAAAATTCCTTTCCAAAACATGTTTGAGGTTCTTTTGTAATAGTGGAAAATTATTATTAGATTACTAGAAATAATTAGAAAGTATTTCATTCAGAGAGTTTTTGAACATTATAACTGGACTGGCAGTATGCTATTTAGATATATGCAAAATGTGTGGTAAGTAATGGTTAATTTAAGCCTTGCAACATAAATTTGTGTGAAAATACTAAGTAAAAATACTTCACAATTAGGGATGCAAAGTTACCAAATCAGTTATTCAATCTTTGGGATCCCTGGGTGGCCAGTGGTTTAGCGCCTGCCTTTGGCTCAGGGCGCGATCCTGGAGACCCGGGATCGAATCCCACGCCGGGCTCCCGGTGCATGGAGCCTGCTTCTCCCTCTGCCTATGTCTCTGCCTCTCTCTCTCTCTCTGTGACTATCATAAAAAAAAAAAAAATCAGTTATTCAATCTTTCCTTTAAAAAAACACAAGATTACAATCCTCACTTTGATCCTGCCTATAGCATCTATAAATAAAAAGAGGAAAGCCGGAATAGAGTTTTGTGTGATTGGGATATGTGTTTTAATTCTGGAACCATGCTTAATCCACTTCCAGTTTTACAAAAACAATATAGTAAACAGCCTCATGTGAAGTTTAATACACAAAAACTACTAGAGAAAAGATAGAACTTCAATATAGTTTCTTTTTTAAAAAAAGATTTATTTATTTGTTCATGATAGACAGAGAGAGAGAGAGAGACAGAGACAGAGAGACAGAGACAGAGACACAGGCAGAGGGAGAAGTGAGCAGGCTCCATGCCAGGAGCCCAATGCGGGACTCGACCCCGGGCCTCGACCCCGGGACTCCAGGATCGCGCCCTGGGCCAAAGGCAGGCGCTAAACCGCTGAGCTACCCAGGGATCCCCCTTCAATATAGTTTCTTATTTTGAGTATTACAGTTTGGAATCAAGGAACATTTGGTTATCTCTAACCTGCTCTATTATTAAATAATTTATCAATTGCAAGCCTCAGTCTTCTCCTCATTAAAGTGAAGGACTGGCTTTGGATTAATAATCTTTATCTCTAGCTCTAAAATCCTTGTGGGTGAAAAATAATATATAAAATATATGAATGAAAACAAAAACAAAAACAAAAAATATATGAATTCACTCCTTGTTGAACAATAATTTATTGACTACCTAATATGAATCTAACATTTTATAATATGTTAAAAAAACTTTTAAAATCCCTGACCCTCTAGAAAATCAAATTAGGAAGGTAATAAACACATACTAGTAAATTATAATGTGGACATGAATTAATATCAGGTAACTGGTTTAGTAAAACTTACTCATGGAAAATACAAGGAAGATAGTTGTCATTAGGAAGGTTTTGAAAAGACTAAATCGGTAGTCTGGCAGAATTAGAATAAATGAAGTATTGAGTTTTAGCAGGGTCCAAGAGAATAAATGGAATAGATTAAAAGGCATTCTCGATTTAGAGCAAGAACATGACTAACATGGACCTAGAATCAAGCACGATCTACTGCAGGATACCTAGGTGTAGTGAAAAGAGAAAAAATATTGTAATTAACAACTTGAAGTTAAATTCTGAATCTGTCACTTAATAGTGATTATGACTAAAGGCAAGTTTCTTTTTTTTTTTTTTTAAAGATTTTATCTATTTATTCATAGAGACACAGAGAGAGAGGCAGAGGGAGAAGCAGGCTCCATGCAGAGAGCCTGACGTGGGACTCGATCCAGGGTCTCCAGGATCACGCCCTGGGGTGCAGGTGGTGCTAAACTGCTGTGCCACCAGGGCTGCCCTAAAGGCAAGCTTCATTATCTATACTTCAGCTCATCTGTAAAATGGAGATAAAAGTATCCAACATCTTTGGGTGGCTGTGAAGATGAAATGATATAATTCAATAAATGTTAATTTTTAAAAGATTTTATTTATTTAAGAGAGAGAGAGCACACATGTTCAGGGGCGGGGAGGGGTACAAGCAGATTCCATGCTGAGTGTGGAACCCCCGCAGAGATCATGATCTAAGCCTAAATCAAGAGCCCACCACTTAACCTACTGAGCCACCCAGGTGCCCCTATAAATGTCAACTTTTTTTTTTTAATTTTTTATTTATTTATGATAGTCACAGAGAGAGAGAGGCAGAGACACAGGCAGAGGGAGAAGCAGGCTCCATGCACCGGGAGCCTGATGTGGGATTCGATCCCGGGTCTCCAGGATCGCGCCCTGAGCCAAAGGCAGGCGCTAATCCGCTGCGCCACCCAGGGATCCCAAATGTCAACTTTTATTATGGAAGAACAAGTTGGATAAAGAGAAACAGATCAACAAAATCCAGGCAGATGTGAATGAGGGCCATTTAAAAATTTATGGAGTCAACGGTCCAAATAAGATCTACTTCAAGATCATTCTGGTAGCAGTGAAAGGCTTGACTGAACATAAATCACAAAGGTCTGAAAAGTCCATTAGAAGGCTCTAATAATAATACAAGGAAGAAAGAAAAACCTGATAGTTAGCAACAGAGATACACATACAGGAATGTAGACAGGGAGATGGGTTAGAGAGCCAACTATAAGGAATTGCCTTCAAAAATCAAAGTATAGTGATTTTATTGGATTGGGAAGCTGAAGAAGATATTGAGGTTTCTGACTTAACTGATAAGGTGTTTGCTCATACCATTCACTATATCAAGGAACATAAGAGAAACCCAGGTTAGTATGAGATGATTCCTGTTTTGGCCTTCTTAAGCTTGAGAAATCCAAAGACAATCCAAGAAAAGATCTATACTGAACAATCTAGAGCTCAGAAGAGATGTCAAGGCACAAGAAAAGATAAATCAATGTAAAGATGGTAGTAGAAGTGATTAGGAACTTTATGATTGCTCAGTGAGTATATGTAAAGTGAGAAAAGGGCCTGGAACATAACCTTAAAGAGTTCTCAATATTTTATGTGGTGAGCATAACCAAGGAATATAAAAGGGAGACAAAGAACAGATAAGTAAGAAGAAAATCAGAAGAATTATTTAAAAAGCCATATGCGTGCTAAGAATGAAAAGGGAAGGAAGATGCCTAAAAGAGCAAAAAGTTCAAGGGTGAGTTTACTTCTTATGACAAAAAGGAGTGGGAATTGTCATTTTTCTATACTTTCTGCTAAATGTCTGTCATCTATCACCCCCCTTATGCCTCAGAACAAAAATCTGTCAAGTGGGTATTAAAACTCCCACGTTACTACCAGGAAATGGTAAATGATTTAGGAGATTAAGTAATGTGAAGGTAGTTTATATAATATAAAGCCAGGTCAGCCTGCTCCTAAAACCCATACTCTACCTACTGCCCTACTTCCATCTTTAAGACACAGATGATAGAAAACAGTACAGTGGAATTGTGAGGTGAAATCCTAGCTAAAGCTAAAGATGACAATAAAATGTTATTTTTTTAAAGATTTTATTTATTCATCACACACACACACACACACACACACACACACACACACACACACACAGAGGCAGAGACACAGGCAGAGGGAGAAGCAGGCTCCATGCAGGGAGCCCGGCGCGGGACTCGATCCCAGGTCTCCAGGATCACGCCCCAGGCTGCGGGCGGCGCTAAACCGCTGAGTCACCGGGGCTGCCCAAATTGAAGTTATTCTTTTACAAGATTTGTTGTGAAAAGGAAAGACAACACATTCCAGGGATTACTTTAGACTACTAATTCAACTGCAATTTAATAGGTATTTTTAAAGCTATTTTTTCTGTATTTCTGGTTCTTGAAACAAAGTGGCATACAAATCTTGACAGTGAAATGTTGTACGGTGAATTCAATCTTCTTCAACATTACCCTGGATAAAAAAGTTTGGTCACACACCAACAGAAGAGCTCCCATTAATATCACGGACAGCACATATCTTTAAAAATGTTATAAAAGGACGAAAAGGGGGCAGCCTGGTTGGCTCAGCGGTTTAGCGCCGCCTTCAGCCCCGGGGTGTGATTCAGGAGACCCGGGATCGAGTCCCACGTTGGGCTCCCGGTGCATGGAGCCTGCTTCTCCCTCTGCCTGTGTCTCTGCCTCTCTCTCTCACTCTCTGTCTCTCATAAATAAAAAAATAAAAAAATAAAAAGACGGAAAGGGAATGCCTGGGTGGCTGAGCGGATGAGCGTCTGCCCCTGGCTCAGGGAATGCCTGGGTGGCTGAGCGGATGAGCGTCTGCCCCTGGCTCAGGGTGTGATCCTGGGGTTGTGGGATCGAGTCACACTTGGGGCTTCCTGCATGGAGCCTGCTTCTCCCTCTGCCTGTGTCTCTGCCTCTCTCCCTCTTTGTGTCTCTCATGAATAAATCAATAAAATCTAAAGACATTTTTTTTAGAAAAATTTTTTAAAAAGCACAAAAAGTTACTTTAAGGCATTTTTTTGGTTTAAAAAAGTGAATTGGCCCCAAGTTTATCTATTCTCCCTCTCACCTCAGTAAAATGAAAAAAGAATTGAAAAAGTAGGAGGTACTGATAGGCATCATTACCTTAGATGAATCTCAAAGGCATGTTCAATGAAAGAAGCCAGTTTCAAAAGGTTACATATGGTATAATTCCATTTATGACATTCTAGAAGATGAACTATGGGGTTGGAAAAGAAATCAGCAGTTGACAGGGAGTTTGGGTAGGGGAAATGATGAGTACAAAGGAATAGGACAAGGGAGTTTTGGGGGCTGGTGGTACTGTTCTGCATCCTATGATGGTTCCATGAATCTATACATAAGTTAAATGCACAGAAATATACACTACAAGAAAAAAAGTAAAATTTACTGCATGATCATCTAAAACAATTTTTTAAAGACAGGAGCCCAAAAGGATAGAGTTGAGTGGAAAAAAAACCCAAAAGTGATTTCAGCAGATTTCTAGAGAACAGCAAATGGGACATGTCCTGTCTGAGCAAGACAGAGGAAGCTGCAACCCAAAGACGCTAAAAGGGGGACACCAGTGAGAAGCATGCTAATTGGTCCACAGCCCCTGAGAAGTTCAGACTTGGATATTATAGTTACAATAAGCCTGAAAATGACTAATTGGAAATTATATACAACAGAATGATCATCAGATCCTACGACTTCTGCCCTACCCTTCTCATGCAAAAACAATCTCTCACCTCCCTCATTGTCTCCCACAGGTAGGAGATAATTTTTATCTGGAGAAAGTAATGGAAGACAACCAGGTAGAAGGGATATGCAGAGGAACAGATATATGGAAATATGTATAAAGTGGGAAACAGAAGGTGAGGTGGAGGACAAGGCAGAAGCAGAGTTAAAAGGCAGGAAAAAACTAGACCCTCCTTGGACTCCTTCATACTGCAAAGACCAAAGAATACCCTAGAGAAACTGAACAGCCCCAAAGAAAAGGCCTCCAGCCAAATGACTGGTTCCCTGACAATCATTCTCTAATGCAGCACCTCTCAAAACTTGGTCCACCTACAATTGCTGACCGACCAACTCTTTATTACTTGTCTAAGCTTTTTTATCATGAACAAATAATTTGCCAAGTGGCATTTCTGAGTAGCACTGTGTTACTAAAGCCTATCAGTTGTCAAGCACTGGCCAAAGAGCTTTCAATTAGTCTTTTGGGGACCATTCATATATGACAGATTGTCAAGACTACCCAGAAATAGAAAGTCACTTACATGAGCAAAACAAAAAACAACTAAAAATTAAAATAACAGCAACAAAAATCAATGCTGAGTAGGAAAGAAAAGCATATATACCCTCAGAAAAATATTTCATCTGTGAACTGAGATAAATGTATTTCAGAAATAGAATAGAAATAAAGGAAGTCCTAGAAATTAAAATACTTTTTAAATATACAAAAAATCCAACAGAAGATAATGTTGGAAGATCAAAATGAAGAAATCTTCTAAAAAGCACAAAGACAATAGTGTCTAAACAACTAAAAATTAAGCATCAATCTAGGAGGTCCAATATCTGATTAAGAATCAGATTTCTCAAAAGCAACAATGAAACCTAGAAGAGGGTGGAGCAATTGCTTCAAAACCCAGAGGGAATAGTATTTTAAACTTAAAATTGTATATGTAGTCAAACTATCAATGAAATGTGAGAATGGAATAAAGGCCTTTTAGACATGTAAGGACTCAGAAGATTTGCCTCTCATATACCACCTCTTGGAAAGCTTTAGGTACTTTAGGGACTGCTCCAGTAAACTAGAGAATAAACCAGGAAACAGATCCAACATAGAAAGGTTACAGGAGGAGGTCATGGGATAATGGCTGCGTAACTGGCCAAGAAAACAACCAGAATAGATTGGCATGGAAGGACAGGTAGAGAATAGACCTCCCTAATAAAAACACGGAATCAGATTATCTGATATTTGGGGACAAAAACCCTTCAAGACTATTGATGAGAACATGATGGACCGGACAGAGAAACTGGAGAAAGTTTAAGTTTCCAGAAAGTTATGTGTGAAAAATGAGGCAATTATTAATTCTAGGAAAAATAAAATGATGCAAAATATAATCATGGTGCATTGCTTTGCTCTACAGTCATAACTAAACAATAGCTACTATATTTACTAAATATAACTAAAATAATGGAGAAGGGAAGTTGGTGTGTTAAAAAACTAAATCCTCAGGTAAACATTATCAAGAAGATGATAATTCCTAGAACTGGGGAACCTTGGTGGCTCAGTGGTTGAGCGTCTGCCTTCAGTTCAGGTCATGATCTCAGGGTCTTGGGATCAAGCCCTGAATCTGTCTCTCTGCTCATCAAGGAGCCTGCTTCTCCCTCTCCCCCGCCACTCCTCCTGCTTGTACTCTCTATCAAATAAATAAATAAAATATAATCTTTTAAAAATACCTAAAACTTAAATCAAGCAATAGTAGAAGAGTCATTTTATTATTAAGATACACTAAAACAAATACTGAAGAAAAGCCAGGAAAAAGCTAAAGTGGGCAGCCCCGGTGGCTCAGTGGTTTAGCACCACCTTCAGCCCAGGGCCTGATCCTGGAGACCCAGGATCGAGTCCCATGTAGGGCTCCCTGCATGGAGCCTGCTTCTCCCTCTGCCTGCGTCTCTGTCTGTCTCTCTCTTTGTGTGTCCCTCATGAATAAATAAATAAAATCTTCAAAAAAAAAAAATAAAAGGAAAAAGCTAAAAGAAAGTTAGGACAGGGCAAAAAAAATTTTTAAGTGTATACACATTCTTCTGACAAAACGTAAATTTATACATTTACAAATATATAAAATCAAACAAGGTCACCATGGTCTTGAGTTTAGACATGATATTTATTTTGAAATTTCAAATGACATTAGAGGAAATAGGATTTTTATGTTTACTGAATGGGGCATGGGCTAGAAAAAAAAAAAGTTCTAAAAATCTCTTTACTAGGTCATCTAAACTCTACAACCAACATTTACGCATCAAAATTCTTCTTGAAAAAGTACTCCTTACTCCCTCCACCCTCCCTTCAAAATAACCCTGTTCACAAAGAACAAAACTTTTCATCCTAAACAACAAAGGACCATACAACAAATCTAAGAGGCAGTGTTTCCATGAAGACAGGAAGTGAGCAGGGTAACAGTATTGACTAACCAACCGTAGGTCAGCAGTTCTTTCCGGGCCTGGCTTTTCATTTCCTGTATGCCCCACCCTCTTCAATATTTTCATTATCCTTGCTTCTCTACCAGTTCTTCCCTTTCTATTTACTAGATTTGTCCTTGGTCTAATACCAATTTAGCCTATCTGGCTATAACTGAGGTGACAATCTGAGCACCTCCTGGTAAGAAGAGATGTTTCCCAGTAAAATAGACAGATCTTGCAGTTAATGCTGATCAAGTGATTAAAATATACACATAAAAGCTTTCAAATCTAGCATGAAAATGTTAAAACTCAAGACTTACTGACCTTGAGCTAAAATTTAGTGCTCAACATTAGCAAAGACACTGGGGCATTATTACTTTAGCAAGACACTTAAACATAGCAAGATTAATTTTGTTCATTTTTATTAATACAGAACATACTAACAGAACATTATCTTTGAATATAATCAGGGTTACAAATAAACTGTTACTAACCAATAAACAAAAAATATTCACTTGACTCTCCTCTTGGTTGAGTAATTCTCCATTAGTACAGTTATTTTTCCCAATTTATTTTTAACTGCCTTATGATTTTAATGAAATTTCTTAGCTTTTACTTATTAAATAATTCCTTCAATTGGAAAACTTCATATATCAAAATACTTCCTGGAAGTCAGTGCATTCTTCAATGCCTTCTACTTAACCTAAATGCAGTAAAACACAATATGATTCTCTGAAAGTTGAATATGACATCAATATTTCCAAAATATAAGCATAAAACCCCTAAGAAACAAATGCCCCCCCACACACCATGCTTCAGAGGCCTTATGAATGTTCCACATTCTTCATAATTAGTAACAGGAATCCCTCAGAGCTCAAATGGCAAGGAACTGGAAGGAAACTGGGCCATCAATGAACTTGTAAGATAAAACTCCAAATATATTTTAAGATTCTGTCTTCATCACAGATGAGAAAGTGCTGGAAAGATCTTCAACTTTTCTTTAGCGGCAACTTTGGTCCCCTAATTAGAAAAAGAGATGCAGGATGGCAGTCCTTCTTAACATAAACTCGATCTGGGAAGACTGGCAAAAACCTTTTCCCCTAATGACGTATCCCAGAAAATAAAATGCTATATGCAGGAGGGTCAAATATCAGAATAAATGACATTCTGAAGGACTAACAAAACAAAGGATATTTTTAGACAAAGAATACTCTATGCACTCAGAAATTTCAGAATAATCATACAGTAAGTACCTCATGCGATAATACTCTACCAGTTAAAAGTCATTATGAACTACAAGTTCTTTTAACTGAATTTCATGTTATACAAAACTTATGAAGCATGGCACATTTCTATTAATCATTACATTATTTTTTGTTTTTTAAAAAAACATATATTAATCAAAATTGATACATTACCCAGACCTTTTGATTTAAAATATAACTGAAGGAAATCATTACAAACTGAATAAACAGCCATTCTTCTTTACAAACATACGAGTCACTTTAGTTAAAAAAAAAAAAAGCAATTTCAATGCAATTAAGTCATCTCTGATTAAGACATACATTTTCATGCATGTGAAAAAATAGGTTTACATTCAAAATAAGTTCCATAGCAAACAAATTACAGCATTTATTCAATAAGGAATATTAAAATAATTCCAGTTAATAGAAAATAAAATAACTTCAACCATATATATTATAATTTATCATGTGCGTACTGTAAAATCTCCAGAATTTAATTAGAAAATTTAAAGAATTTATTTTTAAAGTATGTTTTAGGAAAAAACAACCAAAATAATTGGTACCTTAACTAAAGAGAATGTGCATACACATCCACATTTGACCTATATACAAAAATTGAATGAAATATAGAAGAAATGAAGGTTACTATTTTCTAAAATTTCTGCAATGTAACATTAGTACTTAAATCAAAACTTACCTGCAAAATAAAAACAGCTTGAGGTATTTCCAATGCTGAAGCAAATTTCTGAATGCTAAATACCACAAGAATGAAAACAGTCTCCTTTCAACATTTATATCTGGTTTATAGTTGAGGCAGAAGATGAAGGTCTGCCAAGGAGTTTTCCCATCTCACCTATATTTCTGTATCCCTTAGGAAGTGTAAGCTTCAAGGGAAATGATCACATGTAAAAACATATCAAGTGAGTTGGGGTTCCTGACTGCAACATCTCAACCAAATGGAAAAAGAATTTTAAATTTTCCCACCTGAGGCCCATCTGACCTCTTCAGACATGACCATTAATTACTATGCTAGACAAGGTAAGCATTTTCTTGTCCTTTGAAAATAAAGCTAAACTTGACAAAGAACTGTACTGAATAAATTGAATACATGAACCACCTCCACAAAGATGGTACTTTAAGCCTTTACACACGACACATGAAAATGATGAAGTGTTTTATTTAAATTTGGTCTTTCTTCATCGTTTTGTAACTCTGAATCCTGCAAGGTTAGCAAGTCATTATATTCATACATCTTGTAATCCCTTTCTTCACACAATAGGCACATGTATACAGCATCATATGTCAATATAATATTATCAGCACAGCATAAACATTTAAGCAATAGATGCATTTCACATGAAAGAGGCTCTATGCATCATATGGCCTGACCCAACAAAAAGCAAACATTAGAATGCCATTTCAGAAGTTACAGTGTTGATATGATCAATATAGTTAATTTGTTTCATACCCGTCATATATTTCCATAAGACATCCATAAAGAAGAAGCAAAGGACAAAAACTGCTTTAAAAGAAAAAAAAAAGTTATGTGCCAACTTCAAAAATGACATACTAACCAGACATCAGCATTCGAAAGCTAAGTTGAATAGGACTGGCCTTGATGCACATGCAGTAAATTTGTTTTCAGAATATAAAATTAAATAGTAATGTCAGCAGTATTACTACTGTTTCTATATTTATGATTAATTACTAGCAGTACAACTCCCAGAAGGAAGGAGATGGATCCAATAGCGATGTAAGCAATCCCCAAAAATGGATTTTTTCCTCCCATCCATGAGATAGTGCTCAAGATCATCCGTTTTCGTCCATCAAAAGAATGTACGGGGTAATCTGAAGAGTGTATAGGAAGACTTTTCTATGTCTAGGTACTTGATTTTTAAAATATAACTTAAAAATTAGGCATTTAATTGCTTATAATTCATTGGTATAATTCTATGATACACAGGCACCTTACATTTTCTGAGTCACAAAATATATAATTACCTTGAAGCACTGATTTAGCAAATTAAATGTCAGTAGTAAAAACCAATAATAGTTTACAAGCTAAAGCAACCAAATTTAAATTAAGGGTTATATGGTTTCTCAGGTACTTTTACTCTCATTACACAGAAGGGGCAAAAGGCCACAAAGAAATGCAATGTGAAACAAATATTTCAGATGAACAGCAATAAAACCCATAGAGAAAGAGGAGATTGATGGACAAGAAGAAAAAGGAAGAATGAAGAGATTGGAAGGTCTCTGTGAGCTCAAAGAGCATGAACAAAGAGTAATTATGAGAATATGAGAGGATTCTGAGCACAGTCAAAGGGTATGATACTCAAGTTTTAACTTGCTAATTTGGAGCAATGATAAAACTCATGGTGTGACACAGAGTTGATGGCTGAAACAGAATAGAAGTGAAGGGTGGTCTATTAGAGACTTAATCAATGGAACATCAGTATACTGAATAAACTATTTACATGAACCAATTCTAAGATTTTGGGGAGAATTGGGGCAGAGAAGATAGAACTAAATCCCTACGTGAAAGGTTTGCAACCTTTTCCAAAGCATCTTTTGAATCAAATTTAGGCCCCATCTGTTTCTCTAGCTTCTGCAATTTTCCATCCCTACAGATGAACCCTATTATTCCAAAGGTCTCTCAAATCAATCCTAACCTGAAGCAGGAATGACTGTAGTAAGATTTCCAACTAACAAAAACTCTGGGGGGGGGCAAAATATCAAATTACTCATCTAGCCTTTCTCTGTATTCCAACCCCCCAAAATGGGCTTCTGTCTTAATTCTAATTTCTAATATCTAGGTTCCAACCTTATACGTAATTTTTGTAATTACCCTTAATACTTTACAGACCCAAATTTCCGTCTTGACAATCTTTAAGAGCCTACATTCCTCTTGACAGTTTTCTTCACAATGCCTAGGATGCAAATACTCTGTCAACTAAGACAAAGTGCTGAGTACTCCAAAAACTTTCCTTTATTATGCTCTAGGCTACAGGCTTGTCTATGTTCTTATATCTTACTAGATCTCCTGGATATTGTGACAGAGTTGCTTTCTACTTTGGCAATAGTCTTAGGATAATGTTCTTTCTAATAGCACCTCAACTGGGTCTGTCTGTCCAAAATTGCTCCCATGTGGGCCTAGTTTCTAAAACTTGGCTACTTTTACCCTGTCACTATCAGGTCATATTCAGTTGCATACTCAGATGCAAAATAAAGAGACTAAGGATCCAAAAAGATATTTCTCTTGAAATTAGGTCATTAATTAATGCATTATTAAACTGAAACTATACATTTATGGCTAATTTGGATTATGAAAACTCAAAACTGCAAAGATCATTAGCAAACATTTGAGAAAATTTTCATTCATGATATATGTAAGCAATGGGCTACAGATTAAAAAATATAAGGACTTTTTTTTAGAATAAAAGGTAGTGCCCAATATTTCCAGCTAAGGAAGACTTTGTATCCAGGCCAATATGGCTTGGTCTGACTACTTGAGTGAACTAGCTAGGGATGCAGCCTGTAGTAGTGGCTGATGGTAAAGTCATGGCCTTTCAAGTCAATACCTTGATTATAAATCCCAACTCTTCTATTTATTACCGGAACAACCTTGGGAAAGTTACTTAAATGCTCTATGTGCCTGTTTATTGTCTATGACATGGAAATGATACCCATCTCATAATGCTTCAACTAAATAAAACAATGAATGGACAGTACTTAGTATAATGTTGTCATAAAAGTAGAATGAAATAAATGAGTTATCAGCACTTAAGAGTATACCTGAATTGTTAATGTGGAATAATATAGCTAATGATAAAATGTTTTGGTACTATGAGTGAAACCATTATATTGATGTGAACTAATATCCACTGATTTTTAATATCTAAAAATATATATTAAAATAGCCCAGTACTACCAATGCCTATTTAGCATGAGTTATGCTCATTGGCCTTTGAATTATTATTATTTTTTAAGATTTTATTTATTTATTCATGAGAGTCAAAGAGAGAGAGAGAGAGAGAGAGGCAGAGACACAGGTAGAGGGAGAAGCAGGCTCCATGCAGGGAGCCCGATGTGGGACTCGATCCCCAGCCTCCAGGATCACGCCCTGGGCTGAAGGTGGCACTAAACCACTGAGCCACTCGGGCTGCCCTGGCCTTTGAATTAAACTCAATTACAATCTCCACTGTAGAAATATTTAGCTTCTTAATATACTTAGCACCAACATCTTAAATAATTTTACCAAATAATATGCTTGAATCCTAGTATAAAATATATCAAAATTTAAGACTTCCAGAAGATAAAAATGGAAAGATACTTTCTCACATATACACACATTCTCTTATAAAAATGCAGAGATCAAAACTAAAACAGAGTAGCATATCACATAACTGAGATAAGGGTGAACCACACTCCTTTCAAAGTCTATGAATCTGTGCACATGGCCAAAAAAGGATACTGTATGTGATATTCAAATAGTATCGTCCAGCTGGTAATGTTGGATGTAAATCACTTTTCCGCTCTATAAGACGATATAACTTACGAAAAGTAGGTAATGCTGCAGTACGCATCCAAACAATAAAATCCTCATTTATGAACCCATTATTATCTGGTTCAGAATCCAGCATGTACACTGGCTTAACCCAGTTTACTGGATTTGTTGTACCTTAAAAAAGAAGGGTAAAAGGAGGGGACACAATATTCAATTAAGAGTTACATTTAAAATTCACACTCAAAGATACAGAATACACAATCTGAGTATTTTTCCTATTTTCAAAGGTACAAACAAATGCTAAGAAAGTCTTAAAATCTAGAGACGAATCAATTTCTCATCTAACAACAAATAACTACAAAGATTTGATGGCCATCTTCATTAAGAAAATACTAAAAGTATGCTATTGCATATATGCCAAAAAGCAGATGATTTAATGCAAAGATATAATGGTAAAAAACATTACATTGTGAATTTAAGGAGGCACAGAATCAAACTAAATTTTAATTTATAAGTATAATAAAAAATTGGGCCTATTTAAAAGAAGGTTGGCTGCAGGTTTAAAATACAATGGCTGAAATGCTTAAGAGAAAATACTGGAAAAATTCAAAATTAAAAGTACATCTACATTTTCTTTAGAATTTCAGTACATTAGAACATATTTTGCCTAACTTAATATGAAGTTAAGAAAAGATGCTGTTTTCGTAAAACAAAAGCATAAACATTTTTAAGATTCTAAAGATAGAAAATTTTAGGTACTTCATTAAAACTCCTAGTTTCTATCATGTTTTAAAGAAATATTAGTAAATTTTACCTTTGAATCGTTCTTCTAGACTTTGTTCTCCAGGGGGATTTCTGAATTTCACATTTTTATCAGTCCACCAAGCAATACCTTTCTTTTTCAAAGGAATAGGTGTAGGATAAGATTCATTGCCAACAAGAAACAATTCTAATGTATCTAAACAGAAAAAAGAAGGTATTGTTAAATAGCATCTACTATATTCTATGAGAAATGAGGATCTGGTATCTGCTCCCAAAAGTGGTTATAACAGAGTAGGCAGGCATATGATATACATTTGGTCTTGATTTACTTATATGTGAATTATTTATGATAACTTTGTAATCCTAGGTGGAATTCTCTTTGCTCAATATAGTTAGAGGTCACTTCTCATGTATGGCTAGCTGATATATAATTAGGTCAAATGTTTTAATATTAACCCAAATAAAATAATTTGCAGAATAAACCTGCTTCTCCTCCTTTCCTCTAAACACATTCCTGAATAGTTTCTGGCTTATCCACTTCTCTATCTGTACGTCCAATATAGCTAATGTAGGCATTAGCTACAAAGCTATAGAGCCACTGAAATTATGGCTGGTCCAAATGAGTATTTTTTGTAAGTATATATTTCAGAAATAAAAAACTCAGTACAAAAAAACAGGATACAAAATATCTCATTCATAAATCTTATATAATGAATATCATTTATATGATAAAAAGGTAATATCTGGGGCCTATTGGGTTCAATAAAATATATTATTAATTTCACTTGTTTCTATTTATTGTTTTTATTTAATTTATTTTTTTAAAACATTTTTAATTTTTTTTTCTTAAAATTTTATTTATTTACCCATAGAGGGAAAGAGAGAGGCAGAGACACAGGCAGAGAGAGAAGCAGGCTCCATGCAGGGAGCCTGACGTGGGACTCGATCCAGGGTCTCCAGGATCACACCCCAGGCTGCAAGGGGCGCTAAACCGCTGCGCCACCAGGGCTGCCCTATTTATTATTTTTAATGTGACTATTTGAAAATTTTAGCCGTCTCATACTGATAGTTTACATTGTATTAATATCAGACAGTGCCGGTCTAAATGACCGAATATATAGCTCCTTTGTATTGGGATAAATATTCAGAATTTGTGAAAAACGCAGCCTGACTTTTATCATATATGAAATATGAAGGCTAGCACAATGTCTCTGCTTCTTTCCTCCCAGAGAGAGATTCATTCTTAAAATATAAGAATTCTCGGGGCGCCTGGGTGCCTCAGTTGGCTTGGCTAAATATTTGACTTTGGCTCAGGTCATGATCTCAGGGTCCTGGGATCAAGCCCCATGTTGGGCTCCCCATTCAGTGGGGAGTCTGCTTGCCCCCCTCCCTTTCTCTCTGCCCCTCCTCCCTACTCATGCTCTTTCTGACTGTCTGGCTGTCTCTCAAATAAATGAATAAAATTAAAAAAAAATTATCTAAAAATGTCACAAAACATTATAACATCCCATTAAATAACTAATTGATATATTTATTTTAAAACTGCTTGGGGCACCTGGGTGGCTCAGCTGGTTAAGTGTCTGACTCTTGGTTTTGGCTCAGATTATCAGACTGAGCCCAGAGTGGAGCTCTGTGCTTAGCGGGGAGTCTGCTTGAAGATTCTCTCCATCTATCCCTCCCTCTACTTGCATATGCACATGTGTGCACTCTCTTCTCAAATAAATACATCTTTTTTAAAGATTTTATTTATTTATTCATGAGAGATACACAGAGGCAGAAACATAGGCAGAGGAAGAAGCAGGCTCCCTGCAGGGAGCCCAACTGGGACTCAATCCCTGGACTCTGGGATCACAACCTGAGCCAAAGGTAGATGCTCAACCACTGAGCCACCCAGGCGTCCCCAGTAAATCTTTAAAAATAAAATAAAGTTGCTCAATTTCTCCATTTCATTCATGTTTACTAGACATCAAATTAGAAACAATAAATTATACAAATTTTCCTATTTATGTGTTTATAATCCATGTTTTTGTTTAGTATCTATATCATACCATTAAACATGCTGTTGGCAATAGCTCCACAAGGAGCAATTGGTTTGTCTTCATTTCTTCGATAAGGCTCACATTCCTTACTGGGATTCTGATATTTAGAAGGAAAAGAAGAGACAAATTATTATATGAGCCTCTGGGATAACTACAAGCCAGCCATAATCACTGATTAAAAATTCAATCCCCACATGTACCTCACTTACAATGCATACAGATTAAGTCTGTATTGCAAAGACTATGAATAACAACACATTTAAATACTCAAATTATTTAATGTTACTGTATTACCTTTTTATGTAATCCTTCCTTGCAAATATTTTGTCATATAGGCATATATCAAATTAACTGTTTTATTTTCATATCAACACACAAAAATCATACCACAAAGAGTTTTCTACCCAAGAAAAATTAAGCATTCTATTGTCAATCCAGTTGTGATGTAATAAAAGGAATCTTCAACTTAAAGTAGATTGGAGGCTCTACTTCTACCGATGTACTAAGTAACTTTGATAGTAGATTGTGAAGGACCTTACACACAATGTTTTAAGTAATTTGGACTTAAATCTGTCCATTCTTAAAATCTTTAAAATTTCTGAAAGCCACCTGGTCTTAAAATCATCTATTTTGATCTAGCTCAGGGATCAATAAATGACAGACTACAGGCCAAATCCAGCCCACCACCTGTTTTTATAAATAAAATTTTATTGGAACATAGTTACACTACACCCACTCATAAGTACTGTCTATGGGCTACTTTCATTCTACAGTGGTAGAGGGGAGTAGCTGTGTCAGAGACCATATGACCTGCAAAACTGAAGATATTTCCTGTCTGGCCTCTATGGAAACAAAATCATCAATTCCTAGTTTAGGCTAAAAGCTCTGCCTACAGCCTGTAAGAAAAGAATCAATCTCTGCTTCTTTTGCCTTTAGCAAAGAGAGGATATATCTAAATAAAAGAATTGTAAATCAACCACCATTTTCCAGGTCTCTGAACATGCCGCATCTATAATCCCAATAAACAAGTTGGTAAAGGTCTAAGAATTCTATGTGCCTCACAGGACAGTACCTTCTCTGGATTTGAGTCCCCACATGAACTGCAAAATACTCCAGATCTAACCAGATTAAATAGACTCATTAATTTCCTAAGATTCCCAAACATTAGGAATTAGCAGTAAAATAAGTAGGGACAACCTAGAGCAGATATATGCTTACCAGGAGCATTCTGGTCACAATATAGTCTTAAATGGCATTATAAGAGATTCATTGTTTCTAAGAAATTCTAAATAGCTCCGACTCTGAAGGTTTGTGGCACTGGCAGCAGTAACATAAAACACCATCAACCACTACTATGAAAAGCTGAATAGTCAGGAAACTAAGATCCTCTATCCCAAATCCAGCTGGGCATCACAAGGGGAGCTTGTTTAAAATAGGTATTTTAGAGCTCCATCCCTGCAGACAGACATGAATTTTTTACACTTAGAAGTCTGGAATCTGGGCAGCCCCGGTGGCACAGCGGTTTAGCACCGCCTGCCTGGGATATGGTCCTGGAGACCCGGGATTAAGTCCCGCATCGGGCTTCCTGCGTGGAGCCTGCTTCTCCCTCTGCCTGTGTCTCTGCCTCTCTCTCTGAATAAATAAATAAATAAATCTTAAAAAAAAAAAAAAGAAGAAGAAGAAGAAGTCTGGAATCTGTATTTTCAAAAAGTTCTTCAATTTTTCAGTAACCAATCCTTTGAACTTTATACTTAGGCTTCCCACAAGTTTAAAAATAGACAGCATGTTCAATTCTAAAACACAACCTCAGAAATTAAAAGTAGTTTATTTACATATTCCTACCTGGTATAATAATGAACAAATCCAAACAGACCAATTATATATATATATCCAGGATGCTAGACTCATCAAAATCCGATTACAGATTAATAAAGCAAAAATCTAATGGCACTATAAGAAAGAAGCAGATAGTAGGGCACCTGGGTGGTTCAGTTGGTTAAACGTCTGCCTTCAGCTCAGGTTGTGATCTCAGGGTCCTGAGATAGAGCCCTGAGTTGGGGCCCATACTCAGTAAGGAGTCTGGCTTTTCCCTCTGCCCCTCTCCCCTGCTGATGCTCTCTCTTCTCTCTCAAAGAAATAAATAAAATCTTAAAACAAAACAAAACAAAACAAAACAAAACAAAACAAAACAAAAAAGCAGGTAGTAATAGTAATGTATCCTCTGACTGGAACAAATCATTCATCTGTGCGAATTCCGGGGGGGGGGGGGGGGGCATTTAACCAAAAATCCTCATTAAATAAACTATAAATGACAAGTAACACTTTAATTTCATCCTAACATTATTAAATTTAACATTTCTTTTTGTCTATTTTTTAAGATTTTATTTGTTTGAGAGAAGAGAGAGAGAGAGAGGAGCACACAAGCTGGTGGGGGAGAAACAGAGGGAGAAGCAGACTCCCACTGAGCAGGGAGCCCGATGCAGGGCTTGATCCCAGGATCCTGAGATCAAAAGCAGCCAAAGCAGATGCTTAAATGACTGACCACCCAGGCAACCCTAAATTTAACATTTCTAACTAAACTATTACCATATATTATTTATATCTACCACATTTTCATATTCCCACCATTTTACTTACAAGTAAAGCACTAGAATCTCCATTTAGCTGACTATCATCTCGAGACTTCACATAACGACGATGGTTTTGATAGAAATTAGACAGTCCATAATACATAAACACATTGCCCTAGAGAAAGAGAAGGGAAACAATTTTCATATGAAACTATTAAGTATGAACTTGTTTTATGCATATACAAAAGCTATGTTATTTGGACTATACTAGTTTAGAACTTGTTTTAACTTAAAACAAATACTGGAGTGAATCCTACCAATCCTTAACAATCTCAAACAGTACAAATTGCAAATAAGGTTTAAGAAGATTAAGAATGTTACAAAAATCTAAGAATAAACTTAGAAAATATCCTTAAAAATTTCAAAGAAGTACTATCTTCATGAAAAAAAAAAACCCTCGAAGTATCTATCAACCTAAAAACTTTAAAGAAGTACTATCTTCATGAAAAAAAAAAAAAACCCTCAAGGTATCTATTACCCTATTTTGATCTACTTTCAACTTCAAATGTTCTCCATTCAGATTGGTCTCCACCCAGTCAATTTTTCAATAGGATAATAGTCAAATTTTCATTTATTGCCCAAGTAAATTCTGAACTTGAATTGAGACAATAAATTCCTCAACAGATACTATATAAGTAGTTAATGAATTAATAATTAGTAAAGTAAGATGAGTCAATATAGAACAATTAAGAAAAATATTTTAACATAGTTGAAGGAGCCAATTTGGAATAACTTGGGAAAGAAGAGTAACCTATATACATTATAATTATTTAGAAGACACCACAAACCCATCTTGTATAACTTAGAGTTTAAGAGGTAGCAAAAACATTAATCTATTTTCTCCTTTCTGGTAGCTACCTCTATAGGCTACAATCATCAATAATTCAATAAAAAAAATTCAGTAACATTTTAAGTAGGTTTTATTTAATTTGGTATTTTCACATACACAATTATTTATTTAAAATTTGATTTTCAGGGACACCTGGGTGGCTCAGTGGTTGAGCATCTGCCTTTGGCTCAAGGCAAGATCCTAGGATCCAGGATCAAGTCCCGCATTGGGCTCCCTGCAGGAAGCCTGATTCTCCCTCTGCCTATGTCTCTGCCTCTCTCTCTGTACCTCTCATGAGTAAATAATCTTTTAAATAAATAAATAAATAAATAAATAAATAAATAAAAAAAATTTGATTTTCAAATGTCAAACTATGCAAACCTTCCTATTCCATATAAAGAAAATGTTTATATAAAAACTAGTTTTGGTATCAAGATATCACAGAAACAAAGAATATGCTAAAAAAAGAATATCATCTCAATTAAGAAGGAGTACAGTAAATTTAACTTATAAACTTTAAAAGAAATCCCTTCAATAAATAGAGACAAAAAACTCTGAAGGGCTGTTAGTCTAATTCAAAGTTTGGTCTTGTGAAGGAACACAGAGCCCACAAAAGAATACGCCTTTCAGGAAGAGAAGCTCTGAAATAGGTGTTTTTGGATGGAGAATGAAACTACTGAAGCTTCTAATCATTACAAGTCTGTTTTATCTCAATTCTGCCTGCTTTTACAAAAGCAGAACTTAATGCATCTACCTTTACAGTTTTCTTCCTCACCTTGAAAAAGAATGACATTTTTAATGATTTTTTAAATTTATGTGTTATTTCTGCTGAAACAAAGTAAAATAATTAAACTCCTGTCTTCTCCCAAAGTTATATTCATGTTTTTTACAATATTATTCTTTCATCTCAGTACAAGAGCATCTACAACCACTAGATGGCAAACACCTACCAGGGACTACAAAAGCCATAGGACCTTTAAGAAAATATTAAGTGTAGAAAAATCTAAGAAGTTCACAAGTATAAAGTAGTTTTGTTTCCTGAAGAATAAAACAATTTTTTAAGCTCAATTTTTAGGTAAAGGAAAGCACAAATTGGTCTTGTCATGCCTATTCTGAATCTTTATGTCCTTTAGGAGCTGCTCAATTTCCAGTGACAGCTAAGGATGAATGCAAAAAGACACACAGACAACACACACACACACACACACACACACACACACACACACACACACAGTGTTCTAACTGCTTATCAAGACATGTTTGCATTTACGGTAATTCATATCTGATAGAAAAATAATACAATTAAATAATAAATGACCTAGTAAATTTTCTAAAGTAAACTTACTTTAGTATTAAAAGTAGGCAAAACTATTTGATATAAATATGATACAACATTGATTTGTACAGTAATAAAATTTTCCAGTGAAAAGATAAAACATTTTAGCTTACAAAATACTAAACTATTAAAATAAATACATTGTCTAGTATTTAATTACCAGACAGCATAATGCAAAGGCCAAAACAATCTTCTTCAGAAGGATATGGACTTCAATAAATTAAAGTGACTTCTCTACAAAAATGAAATAACTAGAAAAAAATTGTAATAAAATATCAGTATTTTTTAAAGCAGGGCTTATCACATTAGGAATACAGACCTCAAATGACTGTTCCAGTGTGAAGTTAATGGTACAAATACAAGGTGTCACATTTGGAGACAAACATTTATTGCAGGGACTGGAAGGGTCTGTTCCGGTATAATCAATCTGTAAGAGAAAAATGTAATAAGCACTTCCTTGGAGAAAGTGATACAATACACTGTGAAATAACTTGCTATTTAAAGAAAAAAATGAGTCCAATGAAGCAACCCATAGCCCAGAAAAAAAAGTTGTTTTTAAGGTAATCTGTTTTGACAATGTAAGGTAATAAAAACTGAAAAGGAGTCCTATGCTATTCTACTGGCTCATCTTTCCAAGTAAAGTCCTCTTTCCTTTTTACCAAGAGAAATATATTTATACATAAAATCAGGTATAAAATTCTAACTGCGTGATGTATAAAGATTTAAAGAGCTATATCAAGTCTAAACAATTAAAATACCAACTTGATTCAGAGATCAGTAAATCAGTTATTGCTCTGAAATCTTCCAACCTTTAATACCTTTCAGTCACCTCAGCTTTCCATGGTACATTCTGAAATTAAAAACAAACAAAAAACTAGTAGGTATCTCAAGAGCCACCATTTTCTTAAAAACTTGGTGTTACAAAATAAAGAATCTTTCTTATCTTTGTCCTGATTTCCTGGCAGAGAGCTTCTTAAACTCTTGGAATTTCCCCAATGACAAGAGTGTATTTGTTTTTTGATAAGACCCTTGATTCATACACTAGAGTTTTCGCTAAAGAGAATGCCCAGGATGGGGGCTGGTCACCAGAAAGACTATATGTCACTAAGGCCTTTAGCCCAGCCCAAGGCTCTGGGAAGAGGGGAAAGGCTGGAAATTTAGGTCAAACATATGGGCCAATATTTCAATCATACCTACGTCAAGAAATGTCAATAAAAACTCTGGAAACAAAAGCACAAGGGTGCTTCCTGGGTGGTTGACCCACTGATGTGCCAGGAAGGTGATGTGCCCTGATTCTACAGGAAGAAGGCACAAAGTTCTATGATCAGGACCCTTCCAGATCTCTATGTGTGTCTTCATTTAGCTAGTCCAAATTTATGTTGCTTACAATAAAATTGTAAGCACTAAGCACTTTCTTGAGTCATTCTAGCAAATTATTGAAACTGAGAAGGATCACAAGAATCTCAGATATATAGCCAATTGGTCAGAAGTGGAGATGACCTGGAGACCTCTAAACTTGCAACTGGCATCGGACAGGCAATCTTGATTGTGTGTGGAGGGAAGGGAAGGGGCTTTAGGAAAACCCCGGATTTAGAACTAGTTGACCAGAAGTGTGGGTAGCCTGGGGACCTAATTTGCAGCTGGTGTCTAAAGTGGTAGCAGTCTTGTTGGGAACCATGTCTTTATGGCTGTAGAGTGTAATGCTATTTCAGGGTGATCAGTGTTAGAACTGAATTGCAGCACACCAGCTGACATCAGAAGACCTGGCCTGAGAGCTAATATGAGAGCCTTTATTTTCCATTATAAGAATTTTTTTAAATAGATTTTATTTTTTAGAGCAGTTTTAGGCTCACAACAAAATTGAGTGGAAAAGTACAGAGTTCCATATACTTCCTGCCCCCCTACATATACAATCTTACCAAGTATCATTATCTCCCCCCTAACTGGTAGATTTGTTACAACTGATGATCCTACCTGACACTTGAGCATCCAAAGGCCAGAGGTTACAATACAATTCACTCCTGATGTTGTACATTCCATCACTGTATTATACAGGAATTATTTCATTATCTTAAAAGTCCTCTGTACTCTACCTATTCATCCCTCTCTCCCCTAACCACTGGCAACCACTGATCTTTTTACTCTCTCCACAGTTCTGCCTTTGCCAGAATGTTGTATAATTGGAATCACACAGCATGTAACCTTTTCAGATTGGCCTCTTTCACTTAATAATATGCATTTAAGGTTACTCCATGTCTTTTCATGGATGGATAGCACATTTCTTTTTAGCGTTGAACATTATTCCATTTTCTGGATGCAACACAGATTATTTATCCATTCACGTACTAAAGCACATCTTGGTTGCTTCCAAGCTTGGGCAATTATGAGTAAAACTATAAACATCCATGTGCAGGTTTTGTGTGAACCTAAGTTTTCAGCCCATTTGAGTAAATTACAAGGAGCAAGAATGCTGGATTGTATGGTAAGAGGCTGCCAAACTATCTGTACTATTTTGCATTCTCTCCAGCTGTGAATGAGTCCCTGTTGCTCCACATCCTCACCAGCAGGTGCTACTATTAGTTTTTTGGATTTTCTCCATTCTAATAGGTGTACAATAGTATCTCATTTTAATTTACAATTCCCTAATGATTTATGTTAAACATCTTTCACATACTACTTGCCAGCTGTGTATTAGGGACTAAATGTATCCTCCCAAAACTCAGTGTTGAAGCATTAGTTTTCAATGTGACTATATTTGAAGGTAGGGCCATTGAAGGTAATTAGGTTTAGATGAGGTCATGAAGGTAGTAGCGTCCCCATAATGGGATTAGTGTCCTTATGAGCAGAAACCAGAGCTCTCTCAACCTGTCAAGAGCTCTGTCTCAACCCAAGAGAACAAAATGAGAAGGCGGCATTTGCAAGTCCGAAATTGGGTCCTCACCAGGAACTGAATCTACCAGCCCCTTGAACTTAGACTACCCAGACTCCAAAACCATGAGAAATAAATGCCTGTTGTTTAAGCCACTCAGTCTGTGTTTTTTGTTGGGTTTTGTTTTATTTTGTTTTGTAGCAGGCCGAGCTAAAACAGAGTTTGGTACTGAAAAGTGGGGTGTTGCTGTAACAAATACCTATGAAGATAGAAGTAGCTTTGGAACTGTGGAAGGGGTAGAGGCTGGAAGAGATAGGAGATAAATGCTAAAAATAATAGACTTTAAGGTTAATTTTGGTGAGACCTCAGAAAGAAATGTGAAGAGTTAGAAAGTTACCATCCTCTTAGAGAATGCATAAATAATCATTAACAGAATACTGGTAGAAATAATAGATGTTAAAGGCCATTCTGATGAGGTCTTAGGCAGAAATGAGGAACATTTTATTTGGCAATGGAAGAAAAAGTGATCCTTTTATGAAGTAAGTGCCAAAGAACTTGACCAAATGTGTTCTGGCATTTATAGAAGGATGTTTTGTGAGAGATATAATTGGATATTTAGTTAGATTTCAAAGCAAAGTGTTGAAGGAGTGGCCTGGTTCCACCTGACTGCTTATAATAAAATGCAAGGGAAAAATGAATAAAAACAGAAATAATATTAAGCAAAAAGGGACCAAAACTTAAAAGATTTGGGGAACTCAAGTCTATCCATACTGCAAAAAATGAGAAATCTTGCACTAAAGAGATTACTAAGGGTGTGGCTGAACAATCATGAGATAAAGAGATTAGTAGGGGTGTGAACCATGCACCTAATAAACAGCCATCCCAGCAGAAATGTTGCCAGTCTAAACTAAAGAGGGAAGAGTTAGGACAAACTGAAGAGGGCTGTGGGACTTCTTAGATCCTACTGACCCATAAGAGCAAATTCGCTGCAAATATGTGCTATTCTTCAAGACAAGAGAAGAGCCATCCTAAAGATGTTTCAGAGGCCATCAGGGTTACGTCCTCAGTTCAAAGATGAGGAAGGGCTCAACAGACCAGATGGCAGCAGCCAAGAAAGAGCCTTGGGGCAAGGCTGTCAGCCCAGTGGGTCCTGAAAGGCAGAGGAGCATCAAACCAAAGAGAGTACACTTTGATGTTCTCCATCAAAGCTTATTTGTTTACTAATGAAACTTTGTTTAGAGAAAATTTTTATTCACTGCAAGTATCTAGAAGTTAGGCACATAACTAAAACAAGCTAAAAAAACACAGGTCTGCTAAATGAAGAGAAGCAAAGCATATATAATTTATCACTAGACCTACTGGGCCACAACTTTCCACTCAGGGCCTTATCCCACTTAAAAGCCAAGTTTTCCAATTCTGAAGAGATGAAAGACCATTTAGAAGATAGAACTAATTTTAAAATCTATATTAAACTGTATTAATTTTGTTTTCAATTTTTATTTAAAAAAAAAATCTCTGCACATTTTCTCTAAGACTAATTTATGGGACACCTGGGTGGCTCAGTGGGTTAAGACTGCCTTCAGCTCAGAATCCCACATTGGGCTCAGTTGAGGACCCTGCTTCTCCCTCTCCCCTTGCTCTTCCCCCTGCTCATACTCTCTCTCTCTCTCTGTCAAATAAAGAAATAAAATCTAAAAAAAAAAAAAAAAAAAAGACTAAGGATAAAAAATAAAGGTTGCCAGCTGTGCCTATTACCATATTGTATGCCTCTGAACAAAATCCTCTCGAATCACACTCTTTCAAATTAGTTTCTAGGGCAAAGCAGGAAACAAAGATCATTAATTGTGATTAAGCAAGGATATATATTATTTATTTGAACAAAAATAATTAATATGATGGAATGTAAAATCTAATAAATTATACTACAGTGTATTAAAACTGAAAATTTTGGGCAGCCTGGGTGGCTCAGCGGTTTAGCGTTGGCCTTCAGTCCAGGGCATGATCCTGGAGTCCCGAGATCGAGTTCTGCCTTGGGCTCCCGGCATGGAGCCTGTTTCTCCCTCTGCCTGTGTCTCTGCCTCTCTCTCTCTCTCTCTATGTCTATCATGAATAAATAAATAAAATCTTAAAAAAAAACCTGAAAATTTTATTGGAGCCAAGAATAATTGCTGAATATTAAATTACACTTCAATAAAGTCAAAGGATAGCTATAACATTTTCATTACAATCTTTTGATTATAATTTTCAAAATGTACAAAAAATTGCATGTCATTTAATTTTAGGAAAATCTGAGATTTAAAAAATATCATTATTATTAACATATTAAGCCTTACTACATGCAAGGCATAACATACAGTACAAAAAAAAATACAAAAGCAATGATACCTGAACTGTTTACATGTTCCTTTCTATTATACCCATACTGTATTTCATCTGATCCTCACCAAAATCCTATATAGTTATCTCCACTGTACACAAAAAGAACACATTCAGATACCTGCCCACAATCACACTAATAGCAATAACTTGCACTAGGGCTAGAACCAAAAATGTCTGACTCCAAGCCCATGTTCCATCTATTGAACTGCTTTTTTCCCAAGAATCAGCAGTCCCCTTCACCTCTAGAAGACTACTTTATGAAAGATATCACATGAATATAAAGAAAACTACTATAAATGCTAAGTGCCAAACTCAGTGGTAAAGAGGATAGTAAGCACAAGCTAAGTCAATACTTTCTTACTGAGAAGAAAAGAGATTTGAAATGAGCCATTAAAAATAAGAAAAAAGAAAAAAAAATAAAAATAAGAAAAAAGATGAATACAAGTGAAAAAGGAAGCATATAGAGGAGCAAGAAGGTAGAAAGCACAGGTACATGTCAGCACAATGAGCGTGAACATTTTGGACTTATGGACAGTTTTCATGTTGGAAGGAAATAAGGCTAAGGAAGGTAAAATGGAGCCATAACGATACACTGTGTTTTATTGGCTACTGTTTATTGAATGTATACCAAGTGCCAGACATAATAAGCACTTAATACACATCCTCTCATTAAAAAGTATAATAATCCTGCAAAGTTTGTTTTTGTTTTCCTTATTTTAACCTAGAAAACTGCTATTTAGGAAAGTTTAGTAATTTTCTCAAGATTACCCTGTTAGTAATTATGAGCAAGAATCTGAACCAAGCTCTGCTTTTCTCCAAAATCTATTATTCTTTTCACACTACTAGAAAAGAAAGTGGGTACGGATTGTGTTGAGAGAGAAGTAACAGAGGTACAACAAGGCAGCAGGGTATCCTAGAGTACTGAATAATATGCTTTAAAGTATTTAAAATGCTTTTTGCAAATTAACAGGTAATATATCACTGTAGAAAAATTCCTCTCGAAAATGCTCACCAGATATATGGAGTGAAGGGAAGAAATAAACATCCATATTTAAATTACAGCTTCTTAAAAGCTGTTGATTGAATTTTAGATTCAGTCACTCTATTTTAATCTTTTTTGAAGATTAGTTTTTAAAAAATCAAAATTCTAAACTGATAGCTACAGAATACATTTAATCCTTTATTCCTAACCAAATTCTATGGGTCATATGAAATCTGTTGTTCATTTCTATAAATTAGAGAGTCTGAGTGTAACAATAAACAAGAATTTTACTTTTTAAGATTTTATTTATTTGATAGAGCAAGCACGAGAAGGGGATGGGGCAGGGGGAGAGGGACAAGTGGACTCTCCACTCCCCACAACAACGTGGGGCTCAGGGCTCAATCCCAGGACCCTGAGATCAGGACGTTAAGAAGAAGTCAGCTGTTCAACCGACTGAATCACCCAGGCACTTCAAGGATTTTACTTTTAATTCAATCAGTGAGTTTCAAACTCACATTTGGAAGTGATAAATTAATTAGTTAATAAATAATATAAATTATCTTTATTTTTTTTTTAAAAGATTTTATTTATTTATATATGAGAGACCAGAGAGAGAGAGGCAGAGATACAGTCAGAGGGAGAAGCAGGCTCCATGCAGAGAGCCCGACATGGGACTTGATCCCGGGTCTCCAGGATCACACCCTGGGCTGAAGGCGGCGCTAAACTGCTGAGCCACCCGGGCTGCCTATATAAATTATCTTTAAAGAAAGGACGGCAATAGCAAAACTAGCCATTATTTCCCAAGTATCTTCTCCATGCAAGAACTGCTCTTAACCTTTTACAGAGAGGAAATTGAGATTCAGAGGTTAAATGCCCAAACCAAACAGCTGGTATGTGGCCTTATTAGTTTCATGGGGCTGCTATAACAAATCATCATAAACTGGGTGTCTTACAACAGGAGAAATTTAGGGGTGCCTGGGTGGCTCAGTCAGTTATGCGGCTGCCTTCAGTCAGCTCAGGTCGTGATCTCAGGTCCTGGGATGGAGCCCTGTGTCAGGCTTGCTGCTCAGTGGGGAACCTGTTCTCCCTCTCCCCCTCTCTCTGCTGCTCCCTCTGCCACCTCCCTACTGTGCTCTCTCACTCTCGGGCTCTCAAATAAATAAAAATCTTAAAAAAAAAAAATTATTCCTTCACAATTCTGGAGGCTCTATAGAAGTCTGAATTTAAGGTGTCAGCAGGGCTATTCTCCCTCTGGGACTGTGGGTAGATCACTTCCTTGCCTCCTTCTAACTTCTGGTGTGGCCATCATTCCTTCATGTTCTTTGCTTTGCAGCTGCATCACTCCACCTCTACCTCTATTGCTACATGATTTTCCCTCTGTCTCTGTCTTGACATCACCTTCCTTCTGTGCATGCCTGTCTCTTACAAGGACACTAGTCATATTAGACAGGAACCAACCCAAAAGACCTCATCTTAACTTGATTACATCTTACTCTATTTCCAAATGGAGTCACATTCATAAGTACTAGGAGTAGGATTTCAACACATCTTTTTGGAGAGACAATTCAATCCATACCAGTGATAGAATCATATTTGTCCAACTTCAAAGATGCTGTTCTTTCTATTAGACTGCACTGCTTCTTCCTATGAATAGCATGCATCATATGATAATTTAGAAATAAGGAAGTCAATTTAAAAGCCATTATGTTTTGGGGCTCCCGGATGGCTCAACTGGCTAAGTATCCAACTCTTGATTTCAGATTAAGTCAGGATCTCAGAGTCCTGAGACTGAGCCAGGCTTCTGGCTCAGCACTCAGCAAAGAGTTTGCTTGTCCCTCTCCTGCTCCTCCCTTGTTCACTCTCTCTAATAAATTAATAAACTTTTTTTTTTAAAGCCATTATATTTTAAAATAAAATTGGTGTCAATTGTGAATATTCTGATGTTTTAAATGGTATCAAATCTTCATATTTTTCAACTAAAAGATAGATTAAAATGATTTTGTTACAATAAGTAGATATCATTATGGTCAAAGGCAAGCATCCCAAGATGGGCCACTTTGGTATTAACATTATTTTGAGTTAAAAGCAATCAAAACCCAGCAGATTGAGGAAATGCTCTTTGCCTCCCCGTCAATTGCCTGTTTTTACTAGGAAGAGCGCTATTAAGAGAGATTACTCTTTACCTAATTACCTACATAACAGGGCAACCTTTTCTAAACACCATCTTTTACTTATCTGCTAATGGTCTTTTTCTCCTTTTTATCCTCAGACCCCTACTTCTTTCCTTAGCTCATATATAAGCATCAGGTTGCCTGCCTGGAATTTTTGTGCCTGTGTGGGTTTCCACATTATCAGGTTTGATTTTCTCCTGCTAATCTGTCTCATGTCAATTTGATTCCTAGTTCATCTAGAAGGACCTTGAAAGGTAGCAGAAATTCCTCCTCTCTGATAATATCATCTCAGGACTTTGTTTTTAGCGTATGAAATGGAATTTATAATATAAATTTTCATACACAAAATTTTACATATGGCATTTAACCCATGTCTGTCTACAAACAAAAAAATAAGGTCCAACATAAAGTTTTAGTTTATTCCTTAAAAGTCTTACTAAGGTTATCAAGTTATAAAAATTGCCTACAATAGAACCTATGAAAGCGGTCTTGCTAATTATGCTCCAATCTATGTAACAGGTTAGATCAAAGGAAGAGATAAATTAATGAGTAAAGCAGAGCTTTCTATTTTGAGGAAATACATGGTCATTCTACATAGAACACTGTTTTTGTATAGTCCAACTGATATTCAAATATTAGTGGTTTTTATCTTTGTCTCCAATGCCATTTTCTGATAATAACTTCATGCTGCCTCATATCACGTGGCATCCATTATACTGTCCTTCCTAAATAAATCATCATTGGTCTTTTCTCCACCCATGTGGAGAATATAAACAGTCCCATGTTTATATTCGTAGATGTTTTCACTTGATTGCATTTCTTCCTTCCTACTTGGTACTCTTACCATCTCTATTTCAAATCTATAGTGATCTTTTCAAAATTCATCTATACGTATATGATTTTTTAATATTATTTTTGTTGTGCCTCTCTAAAAACTTGACTTAAAAAAAAAAAAACAATAATGATAGTTCATTGAATCTCTTAATCTCACACCCAACTTTTGAAACCTGTAAAGGTACTGAAGGAGGATTTTAACTACCTCCATTATGACCTCAGTCTATATTTTCTAATTGATTAAGTTCTTTCCAGCTTATCTCTTAACTCAAGCAAAGACCCTACCCAACCTTATCCTACTCTATGGGCAAAGCATCCCCATGATGGGAACCAAAACTACCCCCTCAAGCAATAAGGACTGCCTGAGTCAGCAAGACCAGCAGGACTGACTCCAAAACAATAACTGACCTTCACTGCCCACCTGCAGGTACCCATTGCCCTTTGTCCCACATTTTCCTTACATAAACCTAAAAGTATTTTCAACACTTTGGAGAGAGCCTTTGGGAAACCAGTCCACTATCTTCCCCGTGTTGGCCACACTAAAATAAATTCTTGTTTCACCACCACTCATCTTTCTGTCTTTGGATTTTTCAGTAGTAACTGGCTGAACGTGACCTATTTAGGACCCCTGGAGCCAGGTGCTCTTGCAGCCCTGTGCCCTGGCTACAGTATCACCATTGTCCCAAGCATCCAAGCTCAAAATCCTGACATCAACTTTGGCATTAGTTCCCAAGTTCCCCTAATTCTTCCTTAGCAATATACTTAGTATCCTTGAACTTGACTCCCATTGCTTCCACTACAGATCAAACTTTGAGACCTCATGCTAATTTTTTTAAGGGGGGGGGGGGGGGTAGTACATATCTTTTTAAAAATTAAGTAAAAAAATAAGCTATAAATTTTTTTCAAAACTAAACATAATTGTACATAATGTGAGACCTGAGAACCTAGAAAAACAGCCAACTTAGCATATTGAAGAACAATGTTATTAGATGCTATGATGTCATATAATCATCCTTAAATAAATTTCAATTAGTTTTAGAAATTAAACTACAAATCCATGTAACTGGTGGTTGGTCTATAGATTCCAATTTTTCAGAACTGATATGTATAGCAGCACTTTAAAAAAAATAAACCTCAAAAAAAATCTGTTTGTGTGCAGGAGTGGATGATGTATTTTATGCCATTTTTAAATCATGCACCCGCTCTTCCTTTGCTGTAACATTTGCCAATCAACCCGTTTGCTAAATTTTCAGCATTTTGTAAAATACTGTTCAACAGGCAAATTTATTTTGCCTTTAGACATGGACCAATTTCACATACTAATACAAGTTTTCTCTTGTATTCAGATAATCAATAAACCTTCAATAAACTATTTTAAAATTTCTTGATTGTACTCACTCAGTTTAATTAAAGTGTTCATTAAAACATCTTAGCCCCTACTAAATACCAAACATTGTGCTATAAGATGGGAATACATTAATAAAAAAATACATTATTCAGGGGATCCCTGGGTGGCTCAGCAGTTTAGCGCCTGCCTTTGGCCCAGGGCGTGATCCTGGAGTCCCGGGATCGAGTCCCGCACTGGGCTCCCTGCATGGAGCCTGCTTCTCCCTCTGCCTGTGTCTCTGCCTCTCTCTCTCTCTCTCTCTCTCTCTCTCTCTCTGTGTCTTTCATGAATGAATAAATAAAATCTTAAAAAAAATACATTATTCATACTACAAAAGCATTTACAGACTAGTGAAATAGAAAGTCATGTTAATAATTACAAGTTATAACATGGTAATGTTATGACAGGCCATAAGCTAGTACTTATAGAACTTGAGAAGCATTTATATCAGGCAGGCAAAGGGAGGAATCAGGGAACATTTCTCATAGTGTTGACAGAAATGAAATTTGAAACAAATGGCAGAATAAGAAAAGGGACATTTCAGATAGATCTGACTGTATGCCACATTCCAAAAACTCCAGTAGTTTGCTATGGCTAGAGCAAAGGGTAGAAGGGAGTGGTACGAGGTGAGGCCAAAGAAGCAGAAAAGTAGCCTACTGTGAAGAAAATTATATTCCTTATGAAGAAAGTTATATTCCACGTGAAGAAAATTACATTTCACATTAAGAGGTCTGAACATTTGCCTGGATATGGAATGGAACCACAGGAGAAATTTTTAGCAAGAAAATGAAAACATTCAGACTAGCCTTAAGAAAAAAACAAAAGACAAAAAACCCTGTCAGTAATGTGCAGAAAGACTAAAGAAGATACCAGACTAGAAGCAAAGAAAATAGAATGCTACCGCAGTAATTCAAGTAGGAAATGTTGAGAATACAAACTAAGGAAAAGGGCAGGAGAAATGGGGGAAAAGATAGATTCAAAAAATGTAAAGTAGAATCTAATGAACTTATTATTAGTGCCTAGAGATGGTATGATGATAAGTTTAGTTTGACTTCCAGGATTTCTGGTGTGACAAAACATGTGGATGATGATGGCATTCACTGTAGGGCAGGTTCATCACTGCTTTTCATGCTGCTAAGGTCAGCTCTCAGTCCTTCCTTTACGTGAACTATCAGCAGGAGCAAGGGCACTATTGTTCACACACTTTTCCTTAAAACTGGTTTCCAGGATGTCACACTTACCTTGTTTTTCTCCTACTTCACTGGCTGCTCCTTTCCAATCCCCTATGCTGTTTCTCCTTCTCCCCAACTTCCACAAACACTGGAGTGACTCTGGGCTGTCTAGATGTTCTTATTTTTCTTTGAACTATACTCTCTTGACTTCATTCCATCTTATGTTTTTATAGATCATCTATGCTGATTAAGCCTCAAAATTTGTAACCCAAGTCTCAACGTTCCCCTCCCAGACTCATATATTGGTGCTTACTCATTATTTCCAACTTGGATGTCTAAAAGACATCTCATCCCAACAAGTCAAAAATAGAACTCCTTTTTCAGCTTCTCACCCCCAAACCCCTACTACTACATCAAAACTACTTCTGCAGTCTTTCCCCATCTCGATAAATTATAACTCCAACCTTCCAATGCGGGTCAAAATATCTTTTTTTTTTTTCTTAAAAGACTTTATTTATTCATGAGAGACACCCACACACACACAGAGGCAGAGACATAGACAGAGGGAGAAACAGGCTCCATGCAGGGAGCCCAATGCGAGACTCAATCCTGGGACTCTGGGATCATGCCCTGAGCTGAAGGCAGATGCTAAACTGCTAAGCCATCCAGGCATTCCAGGTCAAAGTATCTTAAAGTTAACTTTGATTCTGCAATTTCTCTCTTCCCCCACATGTCCACTACCTGAGAAAATTCTATTACCTCTACTTTCATAATATATTCTAAATCTAACTGCTTTTTACTATAATCATTTTACTGTGGCCACCATCATCTCCTGCTTGACTTATTGCAATAGACAATTATCTGATTTCCCTGTGTATGGGCCAAGGACTAGCTGCTCCATAATGGGCCACTATGGTATTAACATAGATTATTTTGAGTTAAAAAGCCATCAAAACCCAGTAGATTCAGGAAAAGGTCTTTACCTCCCCCATAACTGCCTAAAAATAATTAGGACAGAGGACGTGCTCCAGGAAGAAAGCTATCACCATAGATAACTAATAATACTATGAACTAGATATGGTAGACAGGGAAGAAGTAGCAAGGCCAGTTTGATCAGTCTTCTATGTCCCAGTGTTTCTGAGTGGCCCAGCAAACACTTGTTTACCAAACAAGTACTTACCTTCCTGTGAACTACAGTCCTTCCCTTTTAAGTTCCAGACCCCTATCCTTCTCCTTAGTTCATTATGAGTATATACCTAAGTTTGTCTGTTTTTGGAACTTTCATGTCTGTGTGGATTTCTCATACGTACGCTATTAAATTTCTCATGTTAACCTGTCTCAATTCAATTCGATTCTTAGTCCAGCTAGAAGGAATCTGAAGAAGATAGGACTTTCTTGCTTCCCCACACCTGCTTCTACTTTTATCCCCAGGTAATATTCTCCTTATCATGGCCAGGGTGACTCTTATCCATAGGTAAGATCATGTCACCTGTGTGAAACTTTTCAGTGGCCCCTTTAGAATGTCCCATGTGGGGATACCTAAGTGGCTCAGCGGTTGAGTGTCTGCCTTTGGCTCAAGGCATAATCCCGGGATCTGGGATCCAGTCCCACACTGGGCTCCTTGAGGGAAGCCTGCTTCTCCCTCTGTCTGTGTCTCTGCCTCTCTCTCTCTCTCCCCATGTCTCTGATGAATAAATAAAATCTTTAAAAAAAAAAGGCCCATGTGATATGCACCCCACTACTTTGCCACTCTAACCTCAGCTTCTACTACTCTTCTCCACTTCTCACTCTACTCCAGCCACACTAGCCTCTTTGCTGATCCTCAAACATCCTACTAAATGGACTCTTCAGGACTTTCTTACTCTTTCTTCTGCCTAGAACATCCTTCCTTCAGTTATCAATATGGCTCATCCCCTGACTTCTTTTAGATCTTTACTTAAATACCACTTTATTGAAGCCTTCCCTAACTATTCTACTTAAAACCGTCAACCATTCTTCAACCTTCCTATTCGCTTTCTTTCACTTTTCTTCATAGCACTTTTCACTACTCAACATACTTCAGATATAGTGAATTAAAAAGCAAGTTAATGAAAGATGAGAATGTGTATTATCAACAAGTGTGAACTCTTCTTTTCAAACAGACTGTGTGGAAAAAGAGAATACACACCAGCACCTACAGGAATCAAAACAAGAGATAAGAGTGCTAGGATTTGAATTCTAGCTATATGACTAAGCAAACGACTTAATCTGATTCAACATTCCCTTCAAAAAATAAAAAATAAAAAATTACCACCGCGTCAGTATTAAAATTCTTATCACTTAACAGAATTAAGACTTCTCATTTTTGAAGAGGTAAAACTAGAACACACTTATATGCTGAACAGAGAAGGAAAAAAGAGGCTGAAGAAAATAAGAGGAAGGTGATAATATTCAAAATTCTTTCTATTAACCTATTTTTTAAAAAACTTATCAGCAAAGTGATACACCTGGATCTGCTTTTCACAATACAAAACACATAATGTCTTTTACTATGAAATCAAGTTCAACTCAATACTATAATCAACATAAAAATGCAATCTGTTTTTCAGTGTCTAAATTACTAGACTCACATCTAGATGATTTAGTCCCCATCCAGCCAACATATTACCACCAGACAAATCTTTCTATATATAGCCTTATTTTGCAGAGACTCCTCATATCCTCCAATCTCAATTTCTGTGCTACCTTTCTTCCATAGTTTAAAACTCAATTACTAACTATAGATTACCAGAGGTGGAGTAGGCAGGGGGGATGGGTGAAATAGGGGATGGGAATTAAAGAGTAGACTTACCATGATGAACACTGAGTAATATACAGAATTGTTGAATCACTGTATTGTACTTTTGAAACTACTATAACACTGTATGTTAACTACACTGAAATTCAAATAAAAACCTTAATTTTAAAAAACCTTAATTACCAGCTAAAAATCTTGTTATCAGAATAAAGCCCACATTTCTAGCCTCTAGCCTCTTACAACTGGTGTGGCTTTGATACTAAGTGGGGGTAGTATGTGGCACCTTCCTCAAACCTTCTTTAAAAGGCCTATCTCTTTGTTCTTTATCTCTTCTTTCACACTGCTGCCTGGAAAAGGATGTGACAACAAAACTCTATGCTCCACTCTGGACTATTAGCAGCAGATGCAAAACCTAAGAATGGCACAGCAGTAAACTAGATAGAGGGAGGACTCGGTCAAACAGTACCTCCACACTAGCCAGAGACTGTGTTTCTAAGGGATTTTTACATGAGAATGAAAATCTTAATTCCTCATTGTTAAACCCAATCCTAATGGATACACATTGTATCAATCACAGCACTTACCCAGTTTAATATACTCATTATCAAACACTAAATCTAAACAAGAGATAGGAGTGCTAGGATTTGAATTCTAGTTATGTAGCTAGATTTGAATCTGGCACTGGCTTCTTTGCCCTTACTCTTATTTCCTCTATACACCTTTTGAGTTCCTGTCACAATATCTTTGCTCTTATTAATCACCTTTCTTGGAATCCATCCAACCTCCCATATAGAAGTGTTATTCTTCCAGTTTCAGCTCAAAGCCCATTTCCACCACAAAGCTTTCCATGGTTATTAAAGACAAATGTGATCTTATCTTCCTTTGAACTATTAAAGCATATTCTACTTGTGCCACTCACCTAGCAATGCTTAATTTTCCTTTTAGATAGATAATCTCATCTCCCCCCCCCCGCCCCCCCGCCAAAAGATTCTGGGTCCTTAAGGACTCTCCACTTGAGAAAAAAAAAGTTTTTTAAAAAGGCCCTGTCCAGAAACATTTTTCTAACATTCACTATGTCCAGAGCAGCACTTGGCATACAGAATGTATGTGCTCAATGTCAATCAAAACTCTTGATAAATTGGGATGCCTGCATGGCTGAGCTTCTGCTTTCAGTTCAGGGTGATCCCCAGGGTCCTGGGATGGAGTCCCACATCAGGCTCCCTATGGGGGATAAATAAACTCTTAAAAAAAGCGGGGGGGGGGGGGGGGGCGTGCCTGGGTGGCTCGGCAGTTGAACATCCGCCTGACTCAGATTGTGAGTCCCATATGGGGCTCCCAGGGGGGAGCCTGCCTCTCCCTCTGCCTGTGTCTCTGCCTCTGTGTGTGTGTGTGTGTCTATTATAGAGGCAGAGACACAGGCAAGAGAGAAGCAGGCTCCTTGCAGGGAGCCTGATGTGGGACTTGATCCTAGGTCTCCAGGATCCTGCCCTGGGCTGAAGGAGGCGCTAAACCGCTGAGCCACCCGGGCTGCCCCAAAAAAACAACTTCTTGATCAATTTAACTCAGTCTGGGTTTTTACCACCAAAACCCACTAAATTCTTTATCAGCTAAAATTCAAGTGTTGCCTGACCTAATGTCCAGATTGTAATAAAATCTATTGGATATAAACACAAAGTTTGTGAACAGTGGAGTGCAGATAACTCTCTCAGATACTAATTTCATTTCCTTTGGATATATACCAGTATGGCGCTGTGGGATTGTATGTAGTTCCTTTTTTAATTTTTTGAGGATCTCCATCATAGTTATATCAATTTACATTCCACTAGAGTTCCCTTTTCTCATCTTCACCAGCACTTGTTATCTCTTATCTTTTTGTTAAGAGTGTACCTTATAAGTATTCTCACCAAAGTATTTATACCAAAAAAATCTTTCTAAAAAAGGTAACTGTGGTGGGTGATGGATGTGTTAATCAGCTTGACTATGGTGATCATTTCACATTGTATACTTACTTACATATATCAAACCATCACACACTGAACACCTTAAAATATACAATTTTTACTTGTCGATTATACACCTCACTAAAGGTGGGGGAAAAAATTTCATACTAACGATAACAGTCCATAATTTATCCTAGAAAGAAAGAGGTTACTAGGGGGAAGAGGAACTACAGTTCTCTTCTTTTTAAAAATTAATGCTTATTTAATGTCAAAGGCATACAAGGCACAGTACAGAATACAATGGTAAACTGCGAACCTGCCCATTACCTTAAATACAAAACACAAAGAACCAGAGGTAAAGCAGAACAGCAGATGTAGATGACTAGATTAGTTTAAAAGTGATATATTTCTCAGCTTTGTTTTGCTACTATTATAACTGTTCCTCTAAAACAAACTGTCATTTCTCCTTAGTACTTCTAAAAATATAATCTATTCCTCAGAAATGAACTGAATTTAATGTACTGGGAAAAGAGGAATTTGAAGGACATGCAGTTTTTACACTGTATAAGAAGGACTGGAAAACTTCCATTTTTGAATGTAAATCTGTCTTAAAGGAAATCAATAGAAGACCTAAACAGGTCACCCAACAAAATGCTGAGTAATAAGGTAAATCATTTTAAGTATTAATTAGATTAAGTTTTTAAAATGGCATTTTAAGTACCCCCTTTGAACTAATAATTCCACCCTAAAGAATTTATCTGGAATCCTTTCACCAAAGTAAAAATTTCAAAAGCAATTTTTTAAAGGTTGTTTGAACCTTATCTGGCTCTGACAAAGAAATGAAGAATGGTATCATCTGAGCCAAGAGTAACATAAGTTTAGCTAAGGTATTTTATATTTAATTAAATGTATACAAAGAAGATCAACACAAGCGATTATCAGGGATCATTAAACCTACCTTGAAAGATTATTGAGGATTAGAATGTATAAATTAAAACCTGCTATTTTTGTAACAAATGCTAAATTTGTTAGCATGTTTCTTTAAAACTCTAATTCAAGGGCAGGAAATTCTTTTCTGTAAAAGGCCAGAAAGTAAACACTCAAGGCTTTGCAAACCAAGAAGCAAACAGATATTATGTTGGTTCTTTATATAACAAGAGAAAACAACTTTGCACAAATGTTTATTGATGAAATTCAAAATATAATAATAACACTCGCATACAATTTTCTGGTAACACAGGTCTACTAATAAAAATGGAATTATCTTGGGGGGAATAACATTTCACATAATTGGGGTCCAAAGTTAGTGTTCTCTATTATCAAATCAATTTCAAATGTTCATCTATAGAACTATTGCCAGTTCCTGAGCTTTACAATATGGTCTGAGCCAGCCATATTTACTTTGTCATGCCTTGCTCTAAGTACTAAAGTTGCTTGAGAAACCAATTAAAACACACCACGAACCTCTTAATTTCCTCTAAGCCACCGCAATTCATTCGAATATTAAACATTTAAATTTCTTAACATAAAGTGCCTTATCTTTAACAATCATTTCTACACAGCAATATATTCTTCCTTGACTCTTTGCTATAGGCTAAGTATAAACAAAGAATAATACTAAATGCAGGAGAGATCTAATCCTCTTAAAAATCTTATTATGGGGACGCCTGGTTGGCTCAGTGGTTCAGCATCTGCCTTTGGCTCAGGGCATGATCCCAGGTCCTGGGATCCAGTTGCACATCAGGATCCTGGCGGGGAGCTTGCTTCTCCTTCTGCCTATGTCTCTGCCAGTCTCTCTCTCTCTCTCTCTCTCTCTCTCTCTCTCTGTGTGTGTGTGTGTGTGTCTCTCATGAATAAATAAATAAAATTTTTTAAAAATGTTTTTTTATCAGAAATTAGTGAAAAAATAATCAGGATTAAAGAAGTGAGGGCAGTAAATGACAGTTAAGATAAAAGCAGAGGAGAGTTGGGATTTCTCTATCAAACGTGTTGGGAGGGGGTGTCCTAGTCCACTAAAATTTAATAAAAATGTTTCTTGAACACTTTTGGCAATATTAATTTGAAGCAAATATTTAGTTTTTAAATTTACTCTGAATATTACTTTGAAAAATGTCCTCATCTGATTCAAACCGTTAATTTAAAACCACATAATTTCACACTGATAAATGCCTTTACAAAAGTTAAGAATACCCTCTCACCTTTTCCAAGTTAGCTCTATTCAGGTAATATCTCAGCCTCACTAACAAGGGCCCTAGACCAGAAAATCATTATTTTTGTCATAAAAGGATGTGTCACACTCCTACAACTGCCAAATTAAAGGAAATTCCTTGCTGCTAATATTAATGAAGATATTAAACCTTAGTGTTAAGTGACATATTAAGTATTTAAAATATTTTCTTATGAATGAGAAAATTAACAACTTTAGTTTTCTAATAATTTCACTGAATTAGATGGTGGAAAATCTAAAAACCAACTAAACAAGATATACACACATAACAGGATAGAGCTGAGGAGATAAATCCTGCTAAATATAAGCATTAAAATGTAAAATTATCTTTTTTATATCTTTTTCAAGAGAGTCCAATGCTCTTTATAAAAGTAATTTTTTAATATAACATTTCTGGGAGAAGGGTAAAGACCCACTGATTTTTTGTGTCTAAAAATTTTGGATTTCTGATATTAGTACCCTAAGCTATATTACAAAAGTATTCTTATTTGACAAGTCTCCTCTAGCTAGTAATTTGATGTAATACCGGCAATTAAAGTTCTTAAAATTTTCAAACTTGAGGAAAAAAGCTGGAGAGCTGTGAGCAAATTACAGTGTAAAAGTTGGCAAGCACTTCTCATTACACACTTATTTTTAATAATCCTCAACATATTTTTTTTAATTGATTCACTTGAGAGAGAGAGCACGCCAGTGAGAGCATGAGCAGGGGGCAGGGTCAGGGGGAGAGGGAGAACCCGATTCCCTGCTAAGCAGGGAGCCCCATGAAGGACTGGAACCTAGGACCCCGGGATCATGAGCCGAAGGCATCCACTTAACAGACTGAGCCACCCAGGGGCCCCAACAGTCAATAGATTTTAACCTCAAGTGGCTAACATAGGGTGGAGAGCTGGCAGAAACAAGCATGTGTGTTTTGGGAAAGTTCTCTAGGTTTTTCTAATATTCCACACCCAATCCAAAACCAATTTTCTACATATTTAACAGCCAAATTTTAAAAAATTGTGACTCTATTTACACAACTGTATTGTCAGGGTTGGCACAAAATTCCTAATAATTCCTAACTTTCATTTCCTCTGGTTCTAAAGGTGATCCAATTCAAATATGCAGTTTTTAAAAACCCCATTAAAGCTGGAAGTCATAGATTTTTAGAGTTGAACAGCACTTCAGAGATCATCTAGACTGAATTTTTTGATTCTTCTGGGAAAAGAAACTAAAACTCAAAAACATGCCCACGACCACAAACTAGAGAGTAACAGAGTGGAGACCTCAACTCTACTGCCTTGACTCTTCAGTGCCCTTTTAACCAGACCAAGGTGAGGAGACTTCTCAGGCACATGAAATCAGAATTACATACATGAGAACTAGTCAAGAAATTTCCATTTTAACAACTACTTAGTGTGAAGAATCTTATTTATCTCTGAACCCAAAAGTTTTAAAGAAAGTAAATACTTATTTTTATAGTATAATAAATATTAACAAGGTTGAGTTCTGATAATTCAGTAAATTCCGATTATGTAAATTCCAAATTATTGCTACTTTTATCTCAATATCTCAGGCTGAGGTAAAATTATCAAATTTCTAACGTTAAATTATTTTCTTCTACTTAACTACTCACACTGCAGTTAGGATTCCAGTGTAGTGTAAGACTGGGAATCAAAACATCTAGGTTTCTGTCTCAAATTTACAATACTCTGCTAGCTTAGTAACAAAATATCAACATCTCTCTGACTCCATTTCTCATCTTCTGATCAGTGATTATCATATTGACAGTAACTATTATAAAAACTTCATGCCAGTAATCTTACCTATATTGTTTCAAATTCTCACATTTTTGCCTGTTATACAGGTGAGGAAACTTAGACATGGAGAGATTAAGTTTTCCAAGACACTGAGCTAGTTAGTAGCTGAGCTGGAATTTAACACCAGCTCTCCCTAACACTAACCTAGAGCCCACAGGTCTTTGTGTTACATTATTTTGCTCTTACATGTGTGATCCTAGTGCGGTTGAGTGAGCAAGTACCATATTTGCAGGACTATTCGGGAGATACAAATCATAAAACAAATAAAAACACATGCTGAAGAAACATACTTTAGTACTTTCTCCAGCTATTAAACCAAAAATGAATTTTTAGTAAAAGACTTAAAAACTACGCTATTGATACTATTCTTATTACTATTAACATAAAAGAGCATTGTACAATTAAAAGATATATTGATTTCGGTCTTAGGAGCAATATTGTAGATTATACTGTAAAAGAGGTATCTTCATGCCTATTCCAGTAGTTGAAATAAAATTACTCTGAAAGTCCCATTAAATCACATACACACATTTAAAGTATTTAATAAAATTCGGGAAAAACAAAAACAAAAACAGCATAACCTGATAGAACAGAAGAACTCAAGAGAGCCTGATACCAGTTCCTGCCCTTCCAAACACATAAAGATACCCTGTGATGTACAAGAAAAGAAGATGAGCAGATTTCAATACTGGACATCTCTATGAAGTATTTACATTCTAGTATCACCCTACCTTCACCTGTACCTTCAGTACAAATAGATGAAGGTGCTATGACCGCTGCTCCGACACTCAAGATGCTTCTCTAAGTCTGTCATGTCTCGTATCAGTAAAATGTTCAGTAGACAGTGTACAACTAATTCGATGTGTAGTTCTTGTCTCTCTCTCTCTTTTTTTTTTAATTTAAATTCTAGGAGGGGGGAAACAAAATAAACCACCTAGGGCGAATGTAGGGCATGATTATTAAACGCAGCCTAAAAGCAACATCAGAATTGAAGATTCTGGTGACCTTTCACTTACTTATCATGCCTTACGACTACAAGTATTTATTAGCCCCAAATGAAAGATACCGTGTACACTTCGGTTATACGTCCTACTACGTGACTTGGTAACACAACTTCTTTACATAAAGATCCATGCCTCTATGACCCAGGCTCCTTTCCCTAACAATGGCCAACGCGTTAATCTCTGTAATCCCCACACGAGTAACGACACTCTGATCAAGTCAATTGTCACGGAGTTACAACCAGACATAGCTTCTGTCTTTTTCACAGTTTCCCCCCCTCCGTTGGAGGCAACAACCCCGACAGAAGCACAGGAACCGTGCATTAAAGGGGCGTTCTTCACCTGACCCACCCCCTGCACGAAACACTCATTCCATCTGAAGCCCTCTAAATCGCAAGAGGAAGCTCAGACAGAACTGCAAAATTCCGGAAACACACAGAAAGAAAAAAGGAGAAACAGAGGAAGAGAGGAAAGAGGCGGGGGAGGGCAGAGCCCGCCGGTCAACCTCCAGGGAGCTGAGGCTGGACCGGAGCCGACGGAGGACCCCGCTCCCGGGCAGCGCCAACTCCCAACGCCGCTCCCTCCCCTCACCTCGATCTCGCGGATGTTGTTGGAGGTGACGAAGATGCCGATGCCAATGGGGATGAAGATGAGGCCGATGATGAAGAAGGTAGGTAGCACCGTGCCAGCCGTAAGGATGGGCTGCCAAGCCGGCAACCGTTGCTGTTTGAAGGCCGTGTTATCCGGCCTCCGGTTCTTAGCGGTGGCCCCAGGAGCACACGGGGGCCCACCATCCACTTCATCCTTCGCATTATAGTTCATCGCCATCGACCCCCACGGCGCGGCTCCCCTACGCGCAGGTGGACCACCCGGGGGACCCGCCTGCCGACCCTGACAGAAGATGCGCAGGCGCCGCGGCCGCCGCCACCTCCGCTGTAAAGGCGGAAGAGGCGGGACACCCTTCCGCAGACGGCCGCCGACCGGAAGCGGGAGTCGGCTGGGGACGCCAGAGGGAGGGAGAGAGGAAGGAGGGAGAAAACTGAGGGACAGGGGGAGGGGAAAAGGGAGGAGGATAGAAGGGGGAGGGAAAAGGCGGACGCACCCTGATCATCTGCCCTGTGACGACAGAGCGAGGACCTCAGCCCCTCCCCCGCGCAGAGCGTGGAGCTGCGTTGCGCCTGCGCGTCCCTGGGAGCGTAGAGGTTTCGACGCCTACGCGATAGGTGTGAGTGCTCCAGCCCCGGAAGCTTCTGTTCTCCCTCTCCCGCCTCCTGCTGGGGTCATCATGGCGGCGGCGGTTCTGGGCCGCAGGTCCGGCCGCCTGGCCCAGATCACGTCCTCATCAGCCCTGGAGCTGCTAGCGGAGAGGTCTTTCTGGGCCTTCGGCGCCAGACAGGTTTTTGCCTTCCCTAGAAGCCCTCTCTGAAGGGAATCGGAGCATTTAAAAGACCACACCAAGGGAGCTTGAGCCTGGTGGGATGGCAGTGCTTGCTTGGGTTATAAAACCGCCACTTTTCTCTTAAAATCAATAAACCCCCACTCAAGGTGCAAAGGTAAACATTAAGTGAGATGCGTGGTAGGTGACACTTGGGTACTAAAATCAAGAATGAATCGTGCCCATTGGTTAGCCCTATTACCTTTTCCTCCATTAATGGCCATCGTGTTACTTTTTACCTTATTTTCTGTGTCCACGTTTCTCTTTGCACATTGAATTGAGGAGCCAATTGTAAGAAGCTGTAGCTCTTTACTACTGTTGATCAAATGCAACCACTTACGGCATCGCTATAAAATGAGATACTATGTGAACACGTAGTATTTGATGACCCAAGGAAATACTACTGATACCTAAAAAGTGGCTAAATGATACCAAAGTGGCCTAGGTACAGAGCGTAAAGCCCACCTGAAAGTAGTAATCTCCACTGACCGGATGGAGGATGATTGTTCTCTATTTTTGCACTTTTACGTATTTTTTCAAAATTTCTGCGATAAGCATATATTTGTAAATTTTTTTTAAAAAAAATTATGTACCGTTCACATTATATTTGGCATCTTTGAAGTCTAGACCAGAGAGTAAATCACATCCTCTGAAAACATACCCAAGTTTTCTTTTCTTTCAGACTTTTGTATTTATGCCTTCTGAAGGTAAACCAAGGAACAGGAAAGGAAAAGAATGTTTGGGCCTCAGATTTAAATTTAAATATATTTTAAAAATGACAAGTCTCAACGTGAGCCAATTGAATATCTGGCAGACAACTGGCCTGCTTGGTTTTGCTCTTATATGACATCCAGTATCTCTCAAATTCTTAGCATTGTTAACATAGGTGAGTATTTTTTTGTTTTGATCTATGCCAAGTTCAACCTGGGGCTCAAATGGAAAACGTTTGTCTATCACAGTTGATGGAGAAGGTGTGGAATAGTTTTGTTTTGCTAAGTTCTGTTAGTAAAAAATGTCTTTAACAATATTGGATATAATGCAAAAATATAAAGCATAAGGCAAGTTTTTTTCTCCTCATTTCTACCTATATTATCACATCCACTAAATGTTACAATTCCTTAAAAGAATATTTCAGGGCAGCCCCGGTGGCCCAGCGGTTTAGCGCCGCCTTGGGCCCAGGGTGTGATCCAGGAGACCCGGGATCAAGTCCCATGTCGGGCTCCCTGCATGGAGCCTGCTTCTCCCTCTGCCTGTGTCCCTGCCTCTCTCTCTCTCTCTCTCTCTCTGTCTTTCATGAATAAATAAATAAAATCTTAAAAAAAAAAAAAAAAGGTTATTTCAGCATTCTGAATAACTGGTCAGTTATTTTGCCCTCAGATTGATTGATTGATTGATTGATGTATTTATTTATTTTTAGTAATCTAAGTGATGGCAATAAGTTTATCTGCTTTTTCTTTAGTTTTTTTTTTTTCTGTTCATAAGAAAGATTAACTTATTGTCTCTTTTTTGTTACTAGAAACTCCATTTTGACCAGAACACAGAGTTGTAGAACTGAAAGCTTTCTTAGATTCTTGTCTAAAACTTACATTTTCAGATGAGAGCCAAATAGATTAAATGACCTTCAATCTCTTGATGATATCCTTACAGTTCCTTTTCCTCTCTGTACTGTGCCATCATGACATGCTGCTTTTCAGAGCTAATATTTTTTTTCACATCAACATCATTATCTCAAGGGACTCATTATTTTATGATTGTCCTTACCAGGTAGTTGTGGTTTTTTGTTTTTGTTTTCATTTTCCTTTAATATGATGAAGTACAAATTCTTAAAAGAAAATGTTACTCAACATTTCTGGGATAACAAAAGAGAGTCGTTGTTCTCACAATGCATTACCAGTTTATCCACTGGTCATACATTTTTCACTGTTGTTTCCTAGGCGTAACTGGTGTTTGTGTGTATTAATGATACATATAGGTAACAGTTGTATTGTTCAAATGATTGTTCATTTGCTGATTCCTGATAAAAGAATATATTTGGCTAAATGATATTGATTAATGCCAACTACCAGGTCAACACATAAGTGTGCAGTGAATGCCTGAGCCCAAATATAAAAGTAGATCCAAAATGATAAAGCAGATGCAAATCCCATGATCTGAAGAGATGTATATAAATAACTTTTGGGAAAGTAGTTTTATACTATTTTTATTTTGTAGCTCAGTTGTGCTCAAGCCACCAAACTAGGTAACCAAAAACATTAAAGAAAAAATATTGAATAACTATTGAGTAGCTTAAAGAATTAAGAAGAGGAAATTGAAACTCATTTTTTTTAACTGTTTAGTCTTAGTGCCACACATATTTGCTTGTTAGACTCCTTTGAGTATTTGGTGCTGATTAACTTCTCTAGCTTCTAGCCATATTCAAGCCATTTATTCACATGTGTAGCATAACAATATTTAGGAAAGTTGAAGAGACCTAAAAATTGTACCATAGTTTTTACCAGCATGAATTTCAGAAAAAGGTTTTAGGGACTGGAAATGGTTTGAGTTGTATTCAGTGACTTGGTAGTATTTTTGCTTGTTTATTTTTGAAGGAAAAAATTTTTCTATTCAGTTAGGCATGGTAGCTTACTTTAGAGATCTTTGGTGGGATTAAATCATATTCATGCTTAATTATCTAAGATTTTTAGGAAAAGAATGATAGAGAATTTGTATAATAAATTTAATTTGTTATATTTATGGCATCAGAGATTGGTTCCAACTGACTTTGAAAAATTACTGCTTTTAGAGTTGACTTCTTCCTTTTTTTTATGTCGTGTATTTATTAAACTTTTTCAATTAGGCATGTAAGAAAATCCTTTTGTTCTCACATTGAGAGATTGTCTGGTTAGCTTGAGTACATTGGTGTTGTGATGAAAGGTTTTATAAGTTCATGAATAGTAATCATAGTAGTCAGAAATAACAAGTCAAACAACATATTTTAATGTTTAGTCTCATTAGAGGAAAGAGTAGACAGCCTAAGAATCTTGTTTTGGGAAGGAAATAAGGTTTCTTTCATCTTAATTCCACGCTCTCTTTAAACGAAAAAATAGAATTCTAATAAGATTTCAGACTTCATGACTCCCCTGTATAGACTCTCTCAGTAGATTATGTCCCATGGCATATATTTTTCCAATAGGTGCTATCAATTATAGATAAGATCTTTCTTTCAAATATGATGTTGCCATCTCTAAGTTGACATCCAACATTTATTGTATGTATAATAGTGAAATTATTTTTTAAAGGGGACAGGCAGAGGAAGGAAGAAACTTTTTACTCCATGAAAATAGAGAGATATGGGTAGGTAGATCTTTAAAAATGTTTAACCAGGGTGCATGGGTGGCTCAGTCAGTTAAGTATCCAACTTGATCTTAGCTCAAGTCTTGATCTCAGGGTCATGAGTACAAACCCTGCATTGGGCTCCATGCTGGGCATGGAATCTACTTATTATTATTTTTTTTAATGTTTAACCACTTATAATAATTTGGACTATTTTTATACATGTCTTTTTCTGTTTATGCAAGTTTTAAATTACAGAAAGTCTGAGGTGTGGCAGGCATTTCATTATTATTTGTTTTTGAAACAGGTCACTACTACCAGTGAAGTTATTATTTCTTTAAAATAGCTCTAACATATTATTGAAGGATGATTTTCACAAAATGAACTTAAATGTGAAAGTCAGCGTCTACTGAGCCTGAGGAAGGAAACACTTTTTTTGTCAATGGAACTAAATGTTTATGACAACAAATAACCAAGACCTCCTAGACTTCCCTCTGACCAGTGCTTGGTGAGGGACAAAGCAGGGGTTCAGCAAACTATTCCACAACACTTTTACTTTCACTGAATCTTCTGAGAAGAATAATCTGCATTCACTGTCTTCAATTCCTAACCCATCCAACAACATACTGCTCCCCCACTTCAGACCCCACTTCCACTGAAACTGCCTTGCTAATTTTCATCCTTCAAGATGCAAGACAGTAGCCAATTTGAGGAATCTTTCTTTGTCCCTCAGGCTGTGCTAAGAGTTTCTCTCTCAGTTCAAGGCAACTTATGCATACCTCTATCCTTTTTTTTTTTTTTTTAAAGATTTATTTATTTATTCATTCAGAGAGAGCGAAAGAGAGGCAGAGACAGGCAGAGGGAGAAGCAGGCTCCATGCAGGAAGCCCGATGTGGGACTCGATCCTGGGTCTCCAGGATCACACCCCGGGCTGCAGGCAGCGCTAAACCGCTGCGCCACCAGGGCTACCCTGCATACCTCTATCCTTGCACTTACCATAGTACTGAGAAATATGTTTATGTCTGTCTTTCCTACTAGATGTAAGCTTCTCAGGGTTAGAGACTATTTTTGTTTGTCTCTATAACACCTGGAAAAATGCCAAGGTCTTAAAGATATCCTAGTTGAACTAACCAGACCTACTCTCAACTCACATTTTAGTGGAAGAGACAACTTGCCAACAAACAATTGAGTATAATGACGTCAGGAACATATGTGTGCACAAGGGGTTATAGGAGATGCCACACCTCACCCTCTTTATGATGTCAAAAACTAAACTATGGGGAAATGGGTCCTAGGGTCTGAGTGATATTATGATTCTCCATGCAGGAAAGAATAATATCAAAAATGAAAGAATATGGAGAAAGTTGAACCATTTACAACACTCATTATTAATGATTTGCAAGGCTCCATACCCTGGCTGATCATGTTCTTTTTCTCAAGATCTTAAGTTGTTTTCCTGAAAATTAAGATCTCTGATACTCCCCATTCTCGGGGAGATATTTTGTTAGCTCATATAGTCCATTTGTCCCACTTGTCTACTTAACAGCAATGCTGCATGTGGGAACTAGTGCTTGGCCTCTTTGTGAAGTGTGAAAATGACTGAACGCACTTTTCTTGTTAAAGTGGTGTAAGCCATCTAGTGGTCTGATAAGATGAGGGACCTCTGTCTGTAGAGTCTGTTTTCCCTTAAGATCCGTGATTATTGAGAGTCTTCCTGTTTAATCCAGATACCCTGCACCTAAAATCTTCAGTGGGCACAGAGGTTTCTACAAGGGAAGGATAAGCAACCAGAACAATTTGATAAGGAAGCTCTGGCATTGAATACCCTGGCTAAGATATTCCTCTTAGAAGAGCAACCCTTCGGGGTAAGGAGTCAGTAATTGGGTTCCTACAAAACACCCTGCTGCTTTGACTAAACATGTCTTGCTGTCAAAGAGGAGAAAGAAATGTGCTCTCTGAGCTGGAAAAGCCAAAAATGAAAACGTGATTATGGTCATGGAAAAAGTCTGTGAAGCTTGGTGGAAATGAGATAGGGCAGCTAGAAGGAGAGTGCAAAAAGGCCTCTCCATAGAAGGAATTATATTGCCCTTTGCAAACATTTATCCAGTATCCTATATTCACTCTGAGGAATATGCAAATCCTGTCTTCAAGAAGCTTACAGTCAAACTGGAGAGATAACTTTGTATATCAATGCCCATCAAAATAGGCAGAAAGGGAAAATAGACTCCTGAAGAGAAAGAAAACATAGTTTCTCCTTAAAGACGCTTATCTCAAAGGAATGCTGAAAATAATGACAGTGGAAACTAAAAGAGGACTGATTTAAAAACAAACCAAAACTTACCTGGGAACTTTAGGGAACTGGGTTTCCAACCATTATCTGTGGATCAGGTCGCTATGCCTGGAACCATGCAGTTAGTGAGGGTTGCCTCAGTTGACGGGAGGCCTCAAAGTCTGACATCTTTTATATGTTCTTTGGGATATCATGAAACAAATTTCAAAAGTAAGTTTTAAAATTAAAAAAAATGGTAAAAAAAATAAAAATAAAAATAAATTTTAAAAAATGGCGCAGTGTGCCCTATTGCCAACATGCATGGAGCCCAGAGAACTTGCTTCATTTTTTCTGCACACGTAAATAGCCTGGTGCTCATTAAAAGTGAAGCTAGTCCAGGGCTCAAGGGAACAAATCCAAATACAGAAAGCCTGATACCTTCCTTCTCCTGGGAAGTCATGAAATAAACAATGACTTTTGGCCAGTGCTCTTAAACCATGTGAACCCAAGGGGCTCCACTCCAAAGAGAGGCCTCAGAACTGCCTTGTAGGCAAGACCCCTAACATCTGCAACCTGCCTGTAGAAAGCATCTGTGTTTAGACATCATCCTTGCCTGCTTTCTTTGATATGTGGATCTTTAGACAATAAACAGGAAAAAGCCATTCCTTTGTCACAAATAAGGCAAAGATAGGTAGAGATTGGCTGTAGATCACCAAATCTGGCACAAAGCTGATAAATAAAAGGCATCAGAGAATAGCCCCACTGTCATCTCTATCCCATTTTGCTGAAAGCATTACCCTAACTGCTTCTCTAGAAGCTGGGCTGTGGCCTGCTGGAAAACCTCAGGAGCATTTGCTCTACTGAGTAACCTACCTTTAGATTGACAGCAGAAAGCTGTAAAGTGATATCTAAATATAGACTGACAATGCATTTGGTGAAGATAAAGGGCTGAGGGAAACCCTATAACCAGTTCTATCTCTTGGTGTTTTGCAGTTTTCATCTTAATAAGGAATCAGACTAGAATGTAACTCGGGAAAAGTAGCTCTCATTTTGGCAGATCTGCTGTACCATTTCTGCTCATTCACAGTGAAGAACACCATATTTTTAAGAAAATAGGAAATGCCAAAATGAAAACTATTTTAAAGCAAACAATTTTAAATAAAAGATGAAAGTTGAATACTTATTTTAAATGATTTTAATTTTATGAATATTATGTTCCAACTCAAATATTGCACAATGTTTTTATATCACAATTGTTTTTTTTCTCACTCTCTAGTGAGATTTTTGATGAACATGGTTGACTTTGGAAATAACACAAAGAGAATGTCTTAATTGGCTAAATAATTTCAATAACCTGTGAAGAACTGAAAGCAAGATAATTACATTCATATAAAAGACAAGTAGATACCCATAAATTCCATTGGCTGTAGTGAAAAATAATAAACTTCTCGTACTTAATAAAACTTGTTGAATGTTGTGAAAATATAATGTAACTCCACAATTTTTCAACGCACTCTTTTGCTTTTGAAAATCCATTAGACTGCAGGACTTCTAAGAATATCTTGATCACACTGTAAGCCTCATATTGGAGAAGCTGATATCTGATATTTTTAAACAAAATCTAAATAAATACAATCAGCACTGTTAAAAGTAACAAAAATCTGTGGATGTAAGGTAAAATTACCCAAATAATATAAATGAAAAAACAACAACAAAAAATAAATGTATTATGTCATGGCACCTTAAACATTTCTATTCGAATTTAATAATCTGCATTTTGTATTTTTCCTATGTAACAAACAGTTGTTATCATATAGTTATGGAGTAAATGTTGAAAATTTAAGACACAAAATAAAATATTAGTGTTCACTAAGCAAAGTTAATTCCGTGAAACTCTCCCAATTTTTATGAATTTATTACAATAGCTTTTATTATTTTTCCTCTTCACTTTCAATTAGTAATTTTAGCAGGGGAATAGTACTGGAGTCCAAAGGGGATATATGCCTCAGGTGCCAGTTGTGTTTTTTTTAACTTCCATTTTGCATTTTTGTTATTTTTAGAATCGTTGCTCATCAAATTCATGAACATGCCCAATTTTTATTATGTTTTTTATTCATTTCCAGGAAAATTCAACTACAGCATAAAGAGAAAGGACATAAATACATTACATTGTCTGATCCAACATTTATTTACTCTTGCTTTGCAGCTGCTTTTTAGAACCTGTGAATTATATCAATAGTGCTGGTGTCTTTTTTAATGCTTAAGCTAGATGTTCCATGTCATGAATTTTTTTTATGGTTTTCCTAAGAGACAATTAATTCTCACATTTTGTGAACATTCTAGGCATTAAAATCTGGAAAATTTATTCACTGTCTTCATCAAACCTTAATATTTTATGAAATACTTGAAAAAAAATCTCTGCAGAGGATACCTCAAAAATATTTATCAAAAAGAAAAGGGTAAAATAATGAATTAGTTGAACTGTTGTACCTTAAACTGGAATCATTTCAGAAAATTATTTTATTCAAAACTGATTCCCTTTCATATTGATGATTGGAGATCTAATAAAAGATACATAAATATTATGAGTCTAGAATGGTGCACATGGAGGCAGTTTTTTTCAACTGGTTATGGATATTGAGATAGGACTGTTTCTGATTTTGTATATCATTAGATAAGGATGTAGCTATTTGGTGTTTTGACTTTTCTGTTAATTTTTAATATTCTTTTATTTCAGAACAATTTATTAATTTTTAAAATTAAGTTTACTTATCTGTCACTCAGGTTCCATTTGGGTTTAAACAGAAGACTTAATCCCAGGATGAGCAGAAAAAAGCTCAAAATCCATCTAAGTGACTGATTGCACCACCATCCTTACTCTGCATTGCAAGTACCAAATTTCATTATAAATTCAAGAGAAATAAAAACTTCAGATCCAAATATACATAAATCACTTGTAATATTTTAAAATCAAGAAGCAAAGTCTTATCCTCTAGACTTTTCACTATTCATATAATTTTCCACAAGTTGAGAAAAAGCTATTTGCTTCAAATGCTAATTTGTGATAAATCAGAAGTATAAATGTTCGCAAATAGGGAACTTAACTGTGTGCCAAAAAAGGTAACAATAGAAAATAAAACCCTTTTTACTTGAAAATGTCATTACAGTTCAAAAACATTTTCAGAAAACAGAAAACTCATAGCAACAATTTTTTAAATCTTCACACATACACACTCTAGGTTTCTCAGTCATTAATCAAAAGCCCTGAAGGATATGTGCATTCACAATCATTCAAACTAGGACAAGCCTACTATAGAATTTCTTTTACTTAAAAAAAAAAAATCAAGCTAATTTTCCATAAAATATAGTTATTTAATTTATAATACCTACTGAAGATGATTGCTAATTCCACAAAGTATAACTTAAAACCTTCCAAAGTTACATAAGGGAGGAAATCCAATTAATTTTTCTATTCCAGAGACTCGGTGTAGACTCGCTTTTTTATGGGTTTATAACCTGGATACAAGCTGTCAACTGGAGAAATAGGCCAACGGTGTTACTTTTGTGGTTTTTAGTTATCTGTGTGACACTGAGAAGCATTTTCTTTAATATCAGTAAAGTTCCATGATATACGATTTTTGCATTCAGAAACTGATAATGTCAAATCTTCATTTATTTTTGAAGTTATTTTTTTTAAAGACCTTGTTGAAAACGTCCACATTAGCAAAGTCTTTTTAAAAAGCTGTATTATTAGGGTTTCAAGTAGACTTTAGATGTACATTTTCATATAAACCTAAATTCCACAGCAGCTCTGACATTGAGATTTGAGTAATGCATGTTGTACTTTTATCTTTAAAGACTATATTCTGCAACCTACATGCCATTATGAAAATCTATCCAAATCCTGTCTATCAAGAAGAAACATCATTTCTTATGGGATTTCTCTTACCATTTTTTTTTAAGATGCAGATATTACCTTGGGTCAGTTTTTATTTTTGGGGCTTTCATTTGGGCAGATTGTGAGAAATACCTTGTTATCACAGTCCTTATAAGTCTCATACATATAAGCAAATAATGTAAACAAATATAATTGAACTATCAGTTGATGTAGTCCCATATCCTTACTGGTTAAACTTATATATCTTGTTTTATTAATTTGTTCCATATGAAATTCAATTTATCCAGGGGTTTTGGCACAGAACACTAAAAAAGGGCAATTTTTAAAATTGGCTTTACATATTTAAAATTAAAGTCTTTAAATCAACGTTATTTTATTACTGTTGAACTATGATCAGAATCACAGCATTGTATAAGCAATAATAAAACCTCCTCTAGAATCTCCTGCTTCTGTTTTATTTCTTGAATTTACCCCAGGAAATATGTAGAGTGTTGTACTTTCTTTTCCTTCAGAAATAAAAGGTTGATGAAGGAAAATAGTGATAGTTTCCTGTTTTGAATGCACCAGTACCAATACTTTGAAGAACTGACAGTGTACTCTACAGATATATGTGCCATAGACTACGAAAAAGGAAACACTTTAGGAAAAAAATCACATTACAAAGTGTATTATAAAAATAAATTACATAGCATGTGCCCGTGGACCTGAAAGCTTTGCAGAAAGGAAATTTATTTTGACACAAAGATTGAATTGCTCTTGCTACCTATTTTCATATTATCAGCAATGCCATTTTCAGCTTTTACATAATTATATCCTCAAAAAAAAAATCACTGGAAGTAGAAAATTATTTCCAGTAGTGATCAGTAGCATGGAGGACCTTAGTGATGATGGAGGGCTGCAGAAATACTACTCATTCAACAGGGATTCAGAGGAAGTACACGCACCCCATATGTGCTTGGTTTACCATTTCATCTGGAGTTCATACGTAACTGGTGAATGACGATGCTTTCTATAAAGAAAAGAAAGATACAGCATTTTCAGTTAAACTGAAAAATCAGTAGTTTATGAGAGGATCAATACCACATCATTTCACTCAAAGACTGTTGATGTTAAACAACAAAACAAACAAAAACACATACACGAGCCCAATAGCTTCTCCTGCAATTCTTTACTATTGTTGGGTAATTTCTTAAATTGGCATATGTGCTTTATCTCTAAAATTCTTAAGTCTTTTAGAAACTGTTTAATATTCTAATAATATTAGGTAGATTTTACCCAAGCAAATAACTGAACACAAAAATATTGGGATCCCTGGGTGGCGCAGCGGTTTGGCGCCTGCCTTTGGCCCAGGGCGCGATCCTGGAGACCCGGGATCGAATCCCACATCAGGCTCCTGGAGCATGGAGCCTGCTTCTCCCTCTGCCTGTGTCTCTGCCTCTCTCTCTTTCTCTCTGTATGACTATCATAAATAAAATAAAATAAAATAAACTTAAAAAAAAATATTAATTACTACATATATGCCCTGTACTGGAAAACCAGACTATTTCCTAGAAGTAACACTATTTTTTCCAGTCATACTCTTTCTAATCTAAACAATATTCGCATATTTTTAATTTCTTTTTTTATGTGTGTGGATTTGAGTTTTAATAAGGAAATATTCAATAGCTATTCTTAAGAAGTCACAACACAGATGACTTCACATTTGTCTTGGACTGCTTCTTCTTGCAAAGTTATGTATAGGCTTTTAAATCTAAATTCATTCTTATAAAAATAAAAAAAAAAAGATTGGGATAGTACCAACCATGTTATAGGGGTGTGATATTCGTATTTATTTGATTGATTTCACTTTTACCTTAACTTTTATGCCTCTATGGAAATGGATAATTTTGTTTCATTCTCTCAACCAAGGACTACTTATTGAGGCTCTAGTACACGCCCATCACTGTGCTAGACAGGGAACTATGTGATTAAAATAAGAAAGAGTCCTGCCACTGTTGAGATTATAAAGAACAGAGCAAAGAAATAAGCTTCAAATGGTTTCTTCACCAGAAAGATGTATTATGTCCCTATCAATATATGGCAGTGTTGTGAGTGCAGAAACTAGTGTCAGGGTTTATCAATAACATGAAATTTACGCCTATTATTTTCACTTTAATTTCAATTAACTAGTATTTATATTTTATTTTCAGTTAAGTAGTTAACATCTAAGTAAACATTAATTAAAGCATATTATAGACCTATAGATTTGTGCTAATTATGTACAGTGGACGATCTTTTGTCAGTTTTCTTAATTTGGTTTTATTAACTTTACTTCATGCTGACCACTAGGTGGAGATATTTCCATTCCTTCCCTCGACCTTTTGATTTGAATTTGGGATAAGCAGATAGGAAAGCAAAGTAAAATGAAACACATAAAGGTTTTATATACTTAATAAAATTTAGCTATGAAGGTTTTGTAATGCTTTTAAGACATACATATAATTTTTTTTTCATACATATGATTTTTGACAATACTACAAACCCTTAACATCTCATTTTTCTCATTGGAAAATTGTTACAGCTCTAAATTTTTCAGTGCCTAAAAATGTATCAAAATCTTCAGGCAGAAATTTAAATCACTAATTAAAATATTGTGTAGTTAAAAATCAGGATCTAAGATTCAAATGCCGTTTCCCACTCAACACTTTTTAAAAATTTCTGTAATAGTTTTCAGAGTCAAAAGACATAGATCTCAAGTCTCCCTACTAGTTTAGGTATCTTTCCCATTTTCCTCCCTTAAGAAAGCATAGAGAACTTAAATTTAAAAGAGTGAGTTCATGGGGTGCCTCAGTGGCTCATTTGGCTACTGTCTGACTCTTAATCTCCGAGTTGTGAGTTCAAGCCCTGTGTTGGGATCCTACTAAAAAAAAAAAAAAAAAAAAAAAGAGGAAAGAAGGAGTGAAATCCAGAATTGTTCTTATCCTAGATGTAATTCAGAATGGGCATGTATTTGTTTTCCTCATCACAAAATGAGCGTATTAGAGATCATCTCTAAAGTACCTTGCAGTGCTAACATTTTGTGTTACTACTCTCACCTTGAATGTACAAACCTCTGAATTCCTAGAGTAATTGGGTCTATACATAGAAGAAACAATGTCTTGATTGAATCATTACATTTTATTATTATAACATGTAAGTTAGCAAACTGATCATCCTACATGATATATATATATAGATATATCCTAAATGATATCATATATATAAATGCTATTAACCAGATTGCATTATTTCTTAAAATTTTTAAAAAGATTTTATTATTTGAGAGAGAGAAGGTGCACGAGCTGAGGGAGGGGCATAGGGAGAAGGACAAGCAGACTCTGCTGAGCATGGAGCCTGACATGGGGCTGGATTCCAGGACCCTGAGGTCATGACCAGAGCCGAAGTCAGACGCTTAACTGACTAAGCTACCCAGGTGCCCCTAATCAGATTGGATTATTAAAAAGACTGTCTAAAAAATACTTGCCAATGCTAACAGTTTATTTTATTCCACTTTAATAATAAAAGAGGGTGTTTCATATTTATATGAATAAACTTTATTTAAAGGAATACAACTAAGCCCAAGTTGTTTTATACACATGGAGACACAGTTCATTTTGTTTCTAGGGATAGTGAGAAAAGATTTATATAATAGAAGATCTATTTTAATTGAGACTTATTAAGCATATTTACTAAATCTATGTTTCCTTATTATCTGTTTTCTCCAAATCTGTAGACTGACTCAGAAAATAATCACCCCACCAAAACACAAAACCGTGACAGATTAAAAAAATGTTGCTTTAAGCTATTAGATTTTGAAGTGACTTATTATATAGCAAAACTATCTGATGCATACAGAGTTGGTTGTCAGAAAAAAAAAAAAGCTTCAGGAATTATGCCATTACTTATGGTTCTTAAAAAAGGGCAGAGTCGGGGTCCCTGGGTGGCACCCAGTTTAGCACCTGCCTTTGGCCCAGGGCGCGATCCTGGAGACCTGGGATCGAATCCCACGTCGGGCTCCCAGTGCATGGAGCTTGCTTCTCCCTCTGCCTGTGTCTCTGCCTCTCTCTCTCTCTCTCTCTCTCTCTCTCTGTGTGACTATCATAAATAAATAAAAATTTTTTTAAAAAAGGGCAGAGTCTCCAAGTTTCTCTCTGGCTTTTTTTTTATGGCTGAATACAATGAAATGATGTTATAACTTTTAATGAAGTTACAAAGTCAAAGTAAATCTTATCCCATTTTTTACTCTTTATTTCACCTCAGAATAAGACTCAAATATATGTCATTTGAGGCCTCTAAAGTAACCTGAGGAAAATCAGGTACAATTCTGTAATAACTTTTCTCTTTTTGCAGTTACCATTTTTCTGACATTAGTAATTTGTGGAGTATATAATAGGCAGGTTGAGACCAAGGCCATAATTAATTTCCACCTCTATCAGCAAATTCAAAATAGCAAAGCACTTAAATTTAGAGCCTTCTAATGTGCAAACATTTAATATCATTTCTTTTTTCCTAATTGGAAAAAGGAAAAAACTCTAAATCTTTATCAGCATACATACATGGGGACACGGGATTTTCATGTATTTTTTACATTAACAGTTTATCAAAAGCACTTAAACTTTCCTGTATGTTACTCTCAAGTGTTATCTTGATGTTTTCTCCTGAAGAAACTTCAGGTAACACATTAATACATTATTTGTGATTATTATATTATTGAGAAATGATGTTTCACAATAATATGAATTCATTCTTTTAATACACCAGCTATTAGAGAATGTCCACAGAAAGGAAATTTAACATATTATCAATTCCTAATGACACTTGACTTCTGATCTCACTATTCTTTCTCCTTGGGTGGTAATCCAGAACTACTGGCCAGCTAAATGACTTGAGATCCGAAGCTGTATATGCAAGATAGGATTTGGGGAGAAATTTGGGGGAGACTCTCTCAAGTGCTAGAGTGTGGCAACAAATTGAGTCTGATTCCTCCCAGGAGGGCTCCTTGGCTGTGGAGTAGGAAAGATGTACTCCCTGGAAAGTCAGTGCTTTCCTCCTAAGCAATACGTATGTTTATACTCTGCCAAACTCTCTGCAAAGGACACTTGAGCTCTGAATTTTAAAAATCTATTCTAGTAAATGAGACAAAATCACTCTAATAGATAGCCTCTTAAGTTCACACACCAAGCACTAAAAGAGTAGAAGTTCAGTTTATAGTAGGTCTTTGCCTCTGTAAAGTCAGACTGCTTCATTCACAGGAAACTGCATACCAAATTACTATAGAAAACATTTCCTCTTGGATTTTGTATCAGTTTGGCTGGCTTATGACCTGCTTCCCATGTTCCATGGCTCCCTACTCCCCCTGGGCCCTGCCTGAAGGGCAATGCACAGGCCTAGGGCTGTGCCGTTCTTCCTCTCCACTAGCTACTAAACCCCAGCTTTAATATGTTGTCCACAGAGTGATTTATTTACCTGCAAAAATGTCCTAGACCTTTTAGAGAGAAGTAGGAATGCCTAGATGTTGTTTACTTTTAAGGTTCTCATTTTAATAAACTGCTTTAGTATTCAGTCCTGTTATTATCACATTCAGAAATTAATCAGAGTCCTGATAAAACATCTGTTTTAAATAGGAAGTCAGATAAACTTCCTCTGTTGACTTGGACTTGGATTCTTTCTTTTGGATTCAGCTCAGCTAATTAAAAATACTTCCGCTAATCAGTTCTGTCATTTGCTTCAGGAAACTTTTGAACCAGATGATATATACTCTCTTGGGGTTTCTCAACCATCTAATAGTTTATTTGCTTCCTTCCAAAACATTTCCCACTCCATCATCAGCCCAAATCATCCCCTTACCTCTCTAGATTCTAGGAATTACCAATAATCAGTTATGACTGGTAACTTCTTTTTTTAGGCAAGTTAATCCTTATCTCTTAAATACTTTACCATTTCCAGATACAAGCAAATTGGAACTAATTATCCCACATATAACATTAACTATGAATAATTCAATGGTAGAAAAATAGTAAAGCATTTGAGCCAAGATTGCTCGGGTTCTACCTTTTTGGACACAGATGCTAAATGCCCAGGGTTGATCTCAGTCTTATGGCTGGTCAAAGAATTGCACGGAAAATAACATTGTATCAAAAGTTGGGAAGGGCCTTGTGCTTTTTAGATAAGGACAACAATATTCATCAAAGTACTGTTATGAAAACCTTAACACACATAGTTTCTATGAGATATCTTAATATCTTCAAATCCTTTGGCAGTATTATTTTGGCTCAGTGTGTGTGGGTGTTTTAGTCTATATATAAATACATACTTTGCTCACCTGAAGCCATTTCCTCATATGAAATAATGAGTAATATACTGAAAACCTGGCATCATCATTAATATGGTGGTTAGACATCTCTAAGCCTCGGGGTTTTCATGTCTTGTTCTTGGTGTTGTTTTTGTTTTCATCTTTAATAATGGAGATAATTATCTTCTTGACCTCTGGTTCAGCTATTACCAGCCCTTGATTTTGCAGTTCTGTCCATCATACATACATAGCAGAAACATAGGTAGAAAGGCCAAAACTACATTTACGAGCTAAGCAATTATTTACTAGTTCTTAGGAAAAGTGTTAGGATAGAATGTTTTAGATTGCTTGCTGAATAGTGAAGCCTATATATCTGAGTCTAAAGAGGAATGCCAGAATCATAAAAGGTTATACAGCTAAATGCTAAACCATAAGCCAAGGTAAGGTGATTTGCCAAAGGTCACACAACTTTGCTCTGGTCTTCTGCTCTTCAGTTCTAGCTCAGGTATCTAGTCCATTGTTCAGCAATTTACTTTCTGTGGATGTTCACTTGAATATTTATCCTAAATCTGAAACCTGCTTATTGGTGGTGGTGTTTTAAAACAAGAGCCTCTCCTGACCAATTTGTAAAGATTTTGTTTATTTGGGAGAGACACAATGTGAGCAGGGTAGGAGGGTGCAGAGACACAGCCCAATGCAGGGCTTGATCCAACAACTCTTGAGATCATGACCTGAGTCAAAACCAAGAGTTGGATGCTTAACCAACTGAGCCACCTGGGCGCCCCCTGCCTTATTTTAGAAGGTCCTTTATGAACTTGAAGAGCATGATAAATCACTTGAAATTTTCTCTTTACAGAAGTATCTTTCATATTCTTCTGGGAGAGTTAGTGAGGGTGAGGAAAGAGCAATTCATAATTCATTCAAGTATGTTCGTATGTCACAGAAAGCTCTCAGTACCCCTTGGTTCTCCACATATGTGATGGCTTCAGAGATGACAACTCCCTAGTCCAGGATCCCTGAATTCTGCATCCATTGTGGGCCTATAGTGTTTTTGAAGGGAAAGATGTAACTTACACTATCCAGAATGGTGGTATGTGAATTTCCTCTCATTTTACCATCTCTTTATTTCCACATTCCCACACATTAGTTGTCAGGACCCTTCACATCATTCTCAAAGGCTTGCATTGCAGACAAAATGGAGGAAGCAAGAATTGAGAACACCTCCTTCTCCCCCAGCTTCCAGCCATCCTTCAGCTTCTGGTTTTCTTCTACAGTAAGAGCCAAGTTTTTTTTTTACAGTAGCAGATAGGCTTTGAACCTCAGATTAGATTCTGAAATAATGTCTTTCTAGTAGAGGCAAGGTTCTTAAAAGAAATTTTGAACAGATATGGACACAACCACCTGAAGGGAAAGTAGGGAGAGGGACAAGGTGAAAAAGTCAAGGAAAGGTGGCCTGGCCTAGTATGCAAGGCATTCTGTCTGCCTGTGGGGCAGAAGTCAAGGCAAGGAAGAGGGAAGGGGAGGGATGCTCAAAGAACAAGGATGGAGAGAGCCCAGTCATGAACCATATGGAGGAGTTGGTGCCATGTTCTGTAGGTAATAAGGAACCTTTGGAAGGTTTTCAAATAGAGTAGTGATGGGATCAACTTGAACTTTGGAAAACAAAATGAAAAATGAATCTGAGGGTTTTGAGGCTAGAAATTGTAAGACCAGTTAGGGGCATATGGGAGTAACCCAGATGAGAAGTAATTAAATCCTCAACTCAGGCAGTAGCAAGGGAAATGGAGATGTATGTTTAGCTGATAGAGGCATTAGAGGGTTAGACTGAGAGACTTCCTCAATGAGTTGACAGGTGAGGGAGCAGGAGAAGCCTAAAATGGCTACCAGGCTTCTTGCCTGGGTGATTGGGTACATCAGGATTCCCCTGCTGAGATGCAAAATAGTAAGAGGAGGAAAAGACTTGAAGAGGGTTGGAGGCAGTGTTGAGAGATATATAGTACAAAGTTGGATATGCATTTGGAGTTAGAGGGTTGGTAGCCATCAACATATGGATGATAATCAAAGCCATGGGAGAGCATAAAGTAACCAGAATGAGCATGTAGTATGGGCAACTGGTAGAGAGAGGGGAACAGCCATAGACTACATGCATAAAATAAGGAGTCATTGAGGGAGACTGATGTAGAGCTGTCAGAGAGGTCAAAGGAAAACCAAAAGAGATGTTTTAGTCCCCCTTATCAGAGATCCAAGCTTTATTTTCCTGGGTGGGTAGTGCAGGAGCGGGGGCGGGGGGGGGGGGGGGGGGGCCTCTGGCTTAAGCAGTTCTAGGCTTATGCATATGAATGGGCAGCACAGACTAAATGCAGGGCAATAAAAATGTTTGCAGGGGATCCCTGGGTGGCTCAGCGGTTTAGCGCCTGCCTTTGGCCCGGGCGCAATCCTGGAGACCAGGGATCAAGTCCCACAGGGATCAAGTCCCACAGGGATCAAGTCCCACGTCGGGCTCCCAGTGCATGGAGCCTGCTTCCCCCTCTGCCCATGTCTCTGCCTCTCTCTCTCTCTGTGTGACTATCATAAATAAATAAAAATTTTAAAAAAAGTTTGCATACCTTACTGTAAGATTCTCCATCTCAATTCCCCTGATCTACTCCCAGAATACAGATAGCCACTCCAAGATGGTTACTGAAGAATTTTTTTCTTTAGAAACTACTGAAAGATAATACAGTTGGCCTTTGATTGATATAAATTTGAACTGTGCAGGTCCACTTATATGTGGATTTTTTTTTCAATAAATACAATCCAGTACAATAAATGTACTTTTATCTGCCTTGTGATTATCTTAATATTTTCTTGTCTCTAACTTACTTTACTGTAAGAATAAAATATGCAATACATGTAATGTATGAAATATATGTTAATTGACTGTTTATGCGATTAGTAAGGCTGCCAGTCAACTTTAGGCTATTAGTAGTTAAGTTTTGAGGGAGTCAAAAGCTATACTGCACTGGGGGTCAGCGCCATCAACTCCCATGTTGTTCAAGGGTCAAATGAACTTCAATAGATAGATAGATAGATAGACAGGCATATAAGCAAAAGAAGTAGAAGAAATCAAGGAAACAGAGGATTCAACTTAGGCAAAAAAAAACAATAGGACAATAGCCTTAGCTAGCCTAGAGCATGACCAGTCTTGACTGAGTAGGGAAGCAGAGGGCTAAACAAGGAAAGCCTCCAGGTAAAAATATGAAACTGTTGGGTTTAAGTATTTGGATAGGTGTCAGCAGATCTATTGGAACATTTGGAAAAAATAAAGATAGATACATAGAAAACCAAGCAGATGAAAAGTTAAAATAATTATTCTGTTGAAGGGTGCAAAGCAGTATGAGGAAGGAAACACAAACATGGTATACTATTTGGCTCAGAAGAAATACTATTTTTTAAAATATTTTTACAATGTGGGTCTCGAACCCACAACCCCAAGACCAAGAGTTGTGAGCTCCACTGACTGAGCCAGCCAGGCACCCCAACAGGGAACAATATTTAAATTTATACTGTAAACATATAAACATATAAATGCTGGCTGATGATTTATCAAAAATTTGTGTTGTAATCATACTGAGAGGGTGGGGGAAAGGGAAAGAGGGGACATATGAGACTGCTACATCCTTAACCATCAAAAAATAATGGGAAGGGGCACCTGGGTGACTCCGTTAAGCAACTGCCTTCAGCTCAGGTCATGATCTCATGGTCCTGGGATTGGGCCCCATGGATAGAGCCCCAGGTCAGACTCCCCATTCAGCACAGAGTCCTCTTGTCCCTCTCTCTCCACACCCCCCACTATTGCTCTCTCTCTCTCAAATCTTTTAAAAAATAATGAGAAGACAAAAAATAATTATCTAAAATTGATAAGTAAAGAGTGGAGCAAGTATATTATTTAGAAATATGTAGACAAATACCAAGAAACAGCTAAGGGTTAGGAATGATTTTCTCCAGGGAGTCAAACAGAGGGAAATGGGGTGAGATCAGGGAACAGCTGTTTCCATTTTCTTTTAGTGCTGGCTGATAGTTTAACTCCGTATATGAATGACTTTAATAAAAATTTTAAAAGTAAGTTAAAGAATAAATGGAAATGTGGAAGTGGAGGCAGAAAAGGTCGAGTTTTCTGTCCATGGCTTAACCAGGCAGGAAGGAGACAGGGCAGCACCTAGAGAGGACTGCACGGCTAAGGGAGGAATTGTGCTCGAATGGAAGACTCCAAAGCATATTTATATCCTGTGTGCAAGTAGCAGGTAGAAAGGAGAAATTGAAACAGCTGAAGACGGGGACATCAGCAATCACGAGACACTGGAGGAGGAGGTAGGAAGGAAACACTGACCCTCATCTGGGCTGGGGAAATTTTGGAATGGTGTTCCTGGTTACTGGGAAGCCCCCTCTGTGCCTGTCTTGTTACCTCTTCTTTTCTCTCTGCCCTTCAGCCTCCCACGTAAGTGCGTTCTTCTTATCTAATAACCTTGGGGCTTTTCTGATGATGGAAGCCTCATGCTCTCATCATGATGATGGAAGCCTCATCCTCTCAGTGTTCCAAATCTATGAGGCAATGAGAAATTCAAATCCTTGTCCATCTTATATTCTTGGACATGTTTTTATTTCCCTGGAGCTGCACTCTTCCCACATTACACATCAAAGCCATTCCTTCACTTCTTCCTAGAAGACCTTCAAGTAAGAGATTGAGTAGGACCTACCCTTAATGAATACACTAACATCTCTAGTCTAGTTGCCACCCATTAACTTGCCTTCGTGGAAAACAATAAAAATGCCAATAGAAACTGAATGACTGTTTAGGCAAGTGACCTAGACAGGAAGGTCATTTTCAAGAAATGATACATACCCTTAGGGTCATGTGCCATGCAGGAACATCTCTCGTACCATGTGTGCTGAATGGCCACCTCAGAGTGGGCTGAAATAATCCACCCATGAAAATTATTCTCTGCAGGGAAGGACCAAGGCCTCCTCTGTAGCTGTGCAGATTATACCCTGCACATCCCCAGGGGGGAGCCCTCACATTGAAATCTGTGGCTATAGCACTCCCTCCCTCCCTAGGGTGAGACCTGAGCATCAGCTGGACACAGCAGTCTTGGTGAGCGTCCTTTGACTACACAGTACCGTGTTCCAGGACAGGGGAAAGACTCTCCCCCTTTAATCCCTTTCACTCTTATAAAAGCACATTAAGCTGCATCGAGAAAACATTATCCTCACAAATAGAAGCTGGAATTGGAGTGCATTTACTCCTCTACTTCCTATCCCCAGTGGATTTCACTTCTAATACGTGGTTTAAAACAAAGCTATCCAATACATATAGAGTTGGTTCTAAAATTACAAAGAAAAACTGCCATGGCTGCTCTTTACCATTTCTGAAAAGTGAATATGTGTTGTTCTGCCAAGTTTTCTTAGCAGTTGTACTTTGTAGGTGGCTCTCTTCCAGCATCCAGATGTATAAACATCCTGTACATGCACCGTTCAGCCCCTCGGAGCACTCTCCCTGCAGATGGTACGGACTTCCAGGCAGAAATGACCTAAGCATCGTGTGAGCAGGTAAGAGCAAAAGACAGAAGCAGTGACCAGAGACTATGATAAAGGTCACTGGAGAATGACAAGCAAAGTCAGAAGGAACACGGCATCTCGTTCTTTTGACACTGTGTGTTCACATAGAGTATGTTACACCACAGTAACACTAAATACTCTAAATGCCAAGGAGGCATTTGGAAAAACAGCCAATGTCTTTGTTTTTCAAAGGGATGGATGTGTACTTTACAAAAGGGGAATATGTCCTTTTAAAAATATACAAGTCAGTGCAGCCTGGGTGGCTCAGCGGTTTAGCGCCACCTTCAGCCCTGGGCCTGATCCTGAAGACCTGGGATCAAGTCTCACGTTGGACTTCCTGCATGGAGCCTGCTTCTCCCTCTGCCTGTGTCTCTGCCTCTCTCTCTCTCTCTCTCTCTCACTCATGAATAAATAAAATCTTAAAAAAAAAAAAAGTAAAAATATACAAGTCAGTATTGGAAATAGAAAGATCTCTTGTTTAAACTTGCTCAAAATCAGGGGATCCCTGGGTGGCGCAGCGGTTTAGCGCCTGCCTTTGGCCCAGGGCGCGATCCTGGAAACCCGGGATCGAATCCCACGTCGGGCTCCCGCTGCATGGAGCCTGCTTCTCCCTCTGCCCATGTCTCTGCCTCTCTCTCTCTCTCTCACTGTGTGCCTATCATAAATAAATAAAATAAATAAAAATTAAAAAAAAATAAACTTGTTCAAAATCACATTTTATAAAATCTTTTTTTTCTCAGTCTCTCTCCTCTACCTTGAAATCCCATTATTATGGCATATCTACTATGGTTATTCAACATCTTTTAATATGTATGCTGAGAACTGATGAGCTATAGGCAATAGAGACCCGATTAAAAAGAATAGGAATTCTGCAAGGCTTCTACCACCATCCAATACAATTGAAGTCCAAGTTCTACAAGAGGTAGGAAATCCAGTGTGGAAAGAACTCAGAGAAGAGCCTCTTTATCATGAAGCCTGATGATTTGATGATAAAAGCTAATCATATATCTTTTAAAAAAGCTATCTTTCCCCAAATATCAAAGACAGGGACTATCCACATAATTTTGGAACCCTCACAATTCAGAAGTGGAAAAAAAAAAACCCTGTAACTTTGTAGTTACCATATTTTTATAAAGTTCACTCAATTGGTTTAAAAATTTAGACAAAGGTGCTGCCTACATGAGACCTCAGATGCTAAGCTGCGGATTATTAGCCTTGAGCTCATTTGTGGTTATTTGACCAGGAAGCTCAATGTCCACTTTAATAACATGGTTACTCTTCTCACAAAGACACCTGGCATTTTGCATTCACAGTTTCATGCTTGTTAAAACATGCTTGAAATTAATGAAAACGATATAAATATAAGTAAAACTGACAAGAATAATAATTCACTTCACCACACCACCACCACCACACACACACACACACACACACACACACACACACACACACACACAGAGTCATGAGCTGGTTCTATATTTGCAAGTAAAGTCCACACTCAACTGAGGAAAATATTTGAATTCAATTAAGCTATGCATGATGTCATTTTTTTCTTGGCATTAATGTATCGCAATTACTTTCTTCTATTTTCTATCCATCCCAACTTCTATTGAGGCTGTAATGGATAGAAGGGCCATTTGGCAGCTCTATTCAAACTGCTCCACAATTTAAATCAATTGCACACTTGAATAGAGCATGAGTTTGACATTAATGGTTCTAAAATTATTGTCTATAAAATTCTGGGAATGTTTTGGAGATGGCCAAACCTCTATAATACACACAGACACACACAAATAAGTAAAACTCTGTTTTTAGGATTCCATATTTCATTTCCATTTTATTTCACATTCAAATTATTTCCTGAAATCATCCCAGAGGCTTTTGTTTTTGCAAAAACTTTAAAGGTCCAGGCCCTGTGATAGCTGGGAGATGTTTTTCCCAGCACATGAAGCAAATTCGGGATTTAATAGAAGTAAATGACAACTGTTAAACTATTTCCTATTTCATAATAGAATTTCTGAAAAATCAATTATTGTGGAACAAGGCCTATAAAATTTGATTTACAATTAGAAAATATGAGATCTGGCTTTGAAGAGGATGAGATCCAGTCCCCATATCTTACTGGCAAAAAGACTGAAGCTCAGACAGGTTTACCGATGGGTCCACTTTCTAGAAGCAAAAATAGGACTAGAAGTCAGGCCCTGCCTCAGGCCCACCATCCTAAACAAAGCACCCGGCAAGCAGTAGCTCTGCTAGTCAGTTCTTTTCTCTAGCATCAAAACAAATTTACAAAATAGGAAAGACATATGGCTATTAGTTGATTATTTTATAAACAAGATATTTAAAACTTAAGTTAGTACATGTAAAGAGTTGGCACAAACAGAGGAAGGTCCGTTTTCACGGCAGCAGTAGCATCTGCACAACATACCCCCTCAGCCACTGCCCTCAGCCCTTCCCCCCTCCAAGAGAGGTAGCGCTGCCGGCTGCAGATTTCTTCAGCTCTATTTTCATAGACTGAGTCTCAGCTCGAGGCTCGAATTTGGTCAGATTTCCTGCTCCTGGAGCTGCCACTACTGGCTTTCCTGCTTTCATACCTTTTGACATAGGAATGCGGGTGGGTGTAGGTCGCTGAGATGACCCGTCTTGTCCTGACTGTAAGAGAATACAGAGACACAAGAGAGATGTTGGTGAGTTTCTGCCCAGATTTGTGGTCAAGGTGAACATCAGCAGGACAGGAATGTGCACAGAGGACACCTCCCCAGATAAAACTTAAGAAAGTTGGAGTCAGGACCTCACCCACTCTGCCTGCCTCTTCTTTCCTGTCCTGAAACATCTACACCAAACTGCCTTCTCAAGCCCCTGACCTATTTCCTCTGCCCTTCCTGAAGTCACCTCAACTCCGATTTCACAGAGAAAATTCAGCCACCTGGCAGAAACTGAGGCAACTTGACTCCCACCGTCCCCCAAATTATCTCTACTTTCTTTAGATGAAGCTTTACCTTTTAATGATACCAAACTCTTCTAATTTTTCCCTGTCACTGCTGACCATACCTTTTTGCTTGAAGTTCTCCTAAAACTTTCTCGCCGTGCCACCTTCCTACTGGAGACTCACCCACTTGCCTCCTGTCTCTGATGACTTTTATCCAATGTCTTGTTGGCTCCTTGTCCTCGTGTGCCTTTCTTCTGTCACCATGCTCCATTCTCAGCTCTCTTTTAATTTCTCATGTTCACCCTGAGAATCATCTCAGTTGTCATCCCATGTGTTGATGAGTCCCAGGACCTTGAGCCTTCAAATGATCTTCTGGAATGCACATCTACATTCCCAACTACTTGCCAGACATTTCCACTGTCTCTTGGGCTTCTCAGATATAAATGACTTATCTTCTCCCCCTTATAGTAGTCCTCCCATGTTTCTCATCTATCTACCCATAGAGCCACAACAGAAACCCCAGAGCCACCTTCTATACTTAGGTGGTCATGAGATCTTTGACCCTGTCTTCAATATATCTCTGTCCTCATTTTCACTACCAAAGTTCCAGCTTCCCTCTCTACCCTAGAGAATTGCAGTAGTATCCCTGCCCTCAGCCTCTGTGCCCTCCAATTTATGCTTTAAACTGTTCTATAAACATGTTTCTTTTTTTAAAGATCTTATTTATTTATTCATGAGAAACACAGAGAGGCAGAGACATAGGCAGAGGGAGAAGCAGACTCCCTGTGGGGAGCCCAATGTAGGACTCCATCTTAGGACCCTGGGACCATGACCTAAACCAAAGGCAGACGCTCAACCACTCAGTCATCCAGGTGACTCTAAACATGTTTCTAACACATAAATAATGTCATTCTTCTATCATCAGTGCTCTTTCAATGGTTCCCTTTTTCTCCTCCAGGAGATTAAATATCAATTTAATCTCCTGGAAGGGAACTTTTTAAAGTCCTCTTTGCTGCTGGCACTGGGTTTGGTGCAGAGTGTTGCTAAACACTCAAGAAATATTGAATGAACTAGCCTCACTATTCAGTTTCTAAGAGAGGTGTCCTAAACTTTTTGCCATTCTTAAGTTTATGGAATCCAGTATATCTGAAGTAAGTGGGTCATCCTTTAGGCCTTGTAAATCTTATTTGAAATCTTCTTTGTGTATGATAGGGCTTAATCAGTAGTCAAAAATGTTGCTAAAGAAAGTAAAGCTATTTTGATCTGCCCCTTAAAATGGGAATAACATGTTTCAGCAAAAAATCTGTTCTAAATTACAACAACTTACACCTCCACCATCTTTTTATAAAAATCATTAGAGAGAAGTAACCATGCACATCACACTATGCTGTGTATTGCTTAAAAAGCAATATTATATTGAACCATTTGAGAAGCTTGAGCAATTCTGAATGCTATTCAGCTCCTTTGAGCCAATAATGAAAAACTTTACTAGTAAAGCAATTAGTAATTCACACTTTTAAGTCTGTCTTGTGTCTATGTCGGTGCACAGAAAATTTAAATAAATTATATTGAGGATATGGGAAAATGAGCCACAGTTTCTATACTGAAATAATAAGCTTCCTGTATTTAAGAGTGTCTGATACATGCTATAGAATTTGTTCAGAGTCTAAGAATCACAATTTCTAATCTACTGGTTTAAATTAAAATCTAAACAGTACATATTCTTCTATAATTTAATTTACCAATTTGTCCCAAGTAATGAAGACAGTCACTGGAGGTATTTTTTTAAATAGAATTTATTCATAAGCTCTGGCTTTTATACCTCGGACACACTTTTTGAAAATCATTCATTTAGTCTTCTAGCTGGTTATTAAATAAATATTTATCAAGCACTTGCTCTCTACAAGGTATTATTAATAAGATATAGTGTTTAGACATATAAACTCATTTTTTTTTTTTACTTTTAAAGAAGTTTTTAATATTAAAATCTTTTAATCTTATTTTTGGGATAAAATATTTTGGAATAAAATATGACAGTGGCCATACACAACCACATATTGAGTATTTTAGGGTGTAGTTACATAAGCCAGAAGGCAGTTTTAATTATTCCTGTATATTGACCATTTCTCTTGGTTTCCATTTTTAAAAACATTTTAAATAAAAAAATTGAACTTTAAACCTAATTATTACCATATGCTGACACTATGAAGAGACTGTCTTTGCCAGAATTTGGGGGGTATCCATAACTTACATGAAGAAAAGAAAATTTCCCCCCAAATTAGTTCAATTTATTAAAATATTAAGTCACTTTTGTTTTCATTTCTTGGTACAGCTTATCCTCTAGGAAACATCCGCCAGTGGACTCAGCTGGCATAAGAGACTTGTGCTTTTGTTTCATTTCAGGCACTGGGTTATTCCCACAACTCACTTGGCCCTCCCTCAGCCTATACTTAATAGCGTCTTCTACTCACCACTGACTGGGTTCCTCGAGTAGATGAAGTTGTGACCGGTGTTATGGTGATAGTGCTGGTCACTTTGCTTGCGCCAGGTCTTGACGAGAGATGGTTCCTAGGAGAGCGAAGGACAGTGCCAGTGGAAACCTCTTTTTCAGCTGTCACATTGACAGGTCGGACAGTAATAACTGGACTTGCTCCTTCGGCTGAAGTCCCAGGGGATCGTTTAAACTGAGAACCTAAATGAATGTGAATTTTATTGTCTTCCGTTGTTATGATATTGGCATTGGCATTATATTTCCGTAGTGGAGTTGGAACAGTCTGTTTTTCTGGGGTGACTTTGAGGACAGTCCTTCCCATGGGCATTTCCTGGGATTCTGGAGAGACTCCGATCTCAGCGGGTGCTGCAGATGTAGACACTGTCATTATCTGAATGGGGGATGTGGGCCTGTCGGCAAACATACCTCTTCCACTTTCTGGGGTCTTCTCTCTAGAAAATGTGGTAATCGTGACTGGAGACATGGCTCGTTCTGTGCCAAGAGTAGCATCTCCACTTTTTGATTTTTGAGACATAACATTTGGTGATGGAATAATGGTTATCCTTGGTTTCTGATTCCCTAAGGTAGGAATGACAGTGGTACTAGAAAAAAATTCTTCAGATGTTGGGCTTGTTATTTCCAAAGTTGCCGTACTATTCTCATGGTCTGGTGTCACTCGAATATGCAGAGGCTGGCCTTGTTTTGGTGAAAGAACCAGCTCTCCTGGGTGCCCAGCACTGGAATTTGTCCGAGGCCCTTTCTCTTGAGTGATTGGGGGCCCATTTTCCCTTTTTCTCATCCATGGAATCCAAGACTTTCTCATAGTGAGCTCATTTGCTGCTGGAGGATACCTGTCTAGAACAGAGGATCGTTCCATAGGTTTTTTCAACCCCACCTGTCGAAGATTACTCATGATGTGGTTTTCTTCTTGAAAGGATTTCCGTATAAATACTGCTGGTGTTTCTTCCTCTGCTGCCTCACTGCTGACAGCATCCGTCTGCACTCCAGTTGACGTCACTGGAATATCCACCATTCTTCTTCCATTCACACTGGGTCTAAGAGCTCGGCTATACCGCTTAGAAAGCTCCAACTCTTTGGTCAGATTGAGGACCTCCTGCCCCATGTTTTTGTTCTTATTTTCTTCTTCCAGAAATCTCTGTTGAAGGACAGAATAATCCACTTGGAGTTGAGAAAGCTGATCTTCTTTGTTCATTAATTCATGGATCTTCTCTTTCAGAGCTTGGACTTCGGCTTTCAGGTCTCGACTTTTAGCTTCTTCTAACCGAAACCGGTGTCTCAGCTCTGCTTCCTGACTCACAGCTTCGCCTTTCTCGATTGCCTTGTTCTTGGCAATCTGGTGCTTTATCTCCTCCAGTTGTTGAGAGAGAAAATTCGCCTTGTCCTGCTCAGTTCTAAATTTCTGCTCCAGCTGATCATACTCATCCTCCGTCTTCATCAAATCCCCCTCGACCACCTCCAATTGTTGGAGGCGTTTCTTCAGTCTCTCGATTTCAAGGGTTAGTTCCTTAATCTTGTTGTCTTCTGGGCAGGTGAGCTCAGACCCTTTCCGAGACCTCCCTCTGGTTATTTCTCTTTCTACTTCCTCCATCCCGTCAAGTCTCTTCTTTAATAGGTCAACATTGCAGCTTAACTCAGAGGATTTTTCTTCTTCACTTTTCAGTTTACCTATTAACTCATCTCTTTCTTTTGTCAAGTTGTATACCTTTTCCTCCATTTCTGATTTCAGTTTTAAAAGCTTCTTGCTTTCTTCGATTAGTTTTTCCGTGACATCCATAACCTTTCCTTGTTCTACCTTAAAATTTTTGTTGAGTCCATCCACTTTTCTCTCCTCTTGCTTTATTTTTTCCATCATGTTTTTCCTTTCATCAACCAGCATCACAGTAAATGACTTCAACTTTGTGAGGTCATCTTTTAGACTTAATTCGGCCTTTTCCAATCGACTTTCAGAACATTCCAGTTCTTTAACCCTACTCTTGACCACCTCTAGTTCATTCAACAGGTCTTTGGTTAAGTTCTTTTCCTTCTCCAGATTTAAATGTAGCTGGGTACACTCAGATTTACTCTTGCTGAATGCTTCTTCCAATTTCTCCAGTTCGGACATTCTCTTCTGTAACTTCTCGACTTCAAGTTTGAGCTCCCGGCTGTGGTGTTCCTCCTCTTGGAGCTTCTTCCGCAATTCTCTGCACTGGGATTCAGTTTTGGTGATCTCCTCATCTTTACCCTCCATTTCAAGCACACGCTTCCGGAGATTTTCCACTTCTGCCATAAGGCTGGAGTTGCCACATTCCCCTTTGGCAATTTTATCTCTTAACTCCTGCAGTTCTTCCTCTGCCTTTTGGAGGTTTTTGTTGGTCTCCTCCAGCTCCTCGATTCTCTGAGTTAAGCCAACCAGCTTGAGCCTGAGTTGCCTGTTGTGAGACTCTTGGTTAGCCAACTTGGCATTCATCTCTTCATGCTCCTGGGAAAACCTTGAAGCCTTGTGTTCAAAATCCACTTCTAACTTGAGCAGTTTCTGCCTGTCTTCTTTGGATTTGGAAGTGATGGCTTTGAGCTTTTCTTCTTCTTCTCTCAGTTTCTGAGTAAGATCCTGGACTTTCTGGCTTTGCAGGCCAAGTTGCTCAATATGCATTTGCCTTTCATCCACCAGCATGAGTGCAAAGGACTTGAGTTTCACAAGCTCATCTCTTAGTTTATTGAGCCGCTTAGCATTTTCCTTTTCTTTTCGGGCTTGGTAAGCCTTTTCTTGTTCAAGGAGCTTTTTCAACCTAGGAAACAAAATATATTAAAATATTATATTTTACTACTACTATATTATATGTATATATATTTATTTTTATACATAAGATTCATCAACAAGTAGGTTTGTCTCAGATATTAAATAAAAAATGAAATGCTATTATAATAAATACCTATCAACTGCTGCAATATCGAGGGCTAGCAGTTATTCATGAAACTAATTAAAAGCCAGGATATTGGTTACCCTTAGGGAGGGGTGGTAACCAGAAGTGGGAATCAAGAGGATCAGTTCCTGTACTTTTCAGTACTAGTTTCTGTTTCACGATTTATGTGCTGGTTACAAAGGATTGGTCAGCCTGTTACATTTCAGTAAGCTGAACACTTATGAGTACCTTTCTGCAGCTATGTTATGCTGCAGTAACATAATCATTGAGTAACACTTAGGTTGTGTAATAATAATGACTATTTAAGTAGCTTTTTCTGTATTCCAGGCATTTATTTTATGTTCATAGCAACCCTATGAGACGTGTACTGCTACTGTCATCCTGATAAGGAATGTGGTGTTCCCCCTGCCTGGGGCCCACAGTAGCTAAGTGGCAGTGCTGGCATTCAAACTCAGGCAGTAGGGCTCTGGAATCCTTGCTCCTCACCTCGGCTAAATCAATGCAACAACTGAATTTTGGGAGAATGCAGAGAATGGGCTGTGTATTGCTGTTAGATCCACTTTAACTAAGAGATGAGAACATTTTAAGAAGTGATAGAAGATTGAAGGAGAGAACTTGATGGGGCAAAGGAGAGAGAGCACGTATGAGAGAGAGACAGAGAGGAATAATCACAGCTAGAAGGACCTGAAAAATGTGATTTCTTGGAAGCCAAATTCCTACCATGGTCATGCTCTAGCTCACAGGATTTAGCTGAGGGTTAGATACAGAACTACTGTAAAACTGTGTGACTCAGTCAAGACAGCCTGTTCATAGCCTTCCATGCAAGCAGACTTGCATTTAAATTTCTACAGGGGGCAGCCCAGGTGGCTCGGTGGTTTAGCGCAGTCTTTGGCCCGGGGGTGTGATCCTGGAGACCCGGGATCGAGTCCCACGTCAGGCTCCCTGCATGGGGCCTGCTTCTCCCTCTGCCTGTGTCTCTGCCTCTCTCTCTCTGTCTCTCATGAATAAATAAATAAAATCTTTAAAAACAAACAAATAAATAAACAAATAAATAAACAAGTTTGTCCCGAGAGGTCATTGGGGATGGGAAGAATGGGATGAATTGTGAAGACTTTGCAAAGATAACTGGCATGGTCTCTGTGATTATTCACTTACTAGCAAAAAGGGAAAGAGAAATAGAAAAAAAAAACTACTCTGATGCTTTCAACCTGCATAATTACAAACAATACCTTTAACAGGAATAGGAAAAACTGGTAGAAAAGAGTTTCGGTAGAAAATTGAGGTAACAGCAAGATAGTCAAGTTGAAAAGTGTACCAGGCATAGTTAACAATACTGTACTGTACACTTAAAAATTTTTAAAGATCTAATATTGTGTTCTTTCCATCATGAGATAATTTTTAAGCATACCAATTAGAAATGTAATACTTTTGATGTAAATCCTAAAATTTTATAGCTCATACATATCTTAATGCTATTACCCTAATGACTCACTGTTATTTACTCCCGTCCAAGCCCTGAGCATCTTTTGCTGATAATTCTGCAACAGCTTCCTAATGAGTCTCCTCAGAAGCTCTGCCACCTGTGAGCTGTATGATCTTGGACAAGATATAAAATATGAGATATCAGTATGTCTCACTTTTTTCACTTATAAATTATCAAAATAATTGATAGGGTTTGTGTGAGATGCATATTAGCTAATATATGGAAAGCCCTTACAACAGTGCCTGGCCCATACTAAGTGTAGTTTTAGCTATTTTTATGTTATAATAATTATTATTTATCTCACCTAAATTCGAATATAATCACAGGTTGTAATGGAACCCTGACTCTCCATGCCTTCTTGTTGCTCTAAGAACAGAGGTGAAAAATCCATGACATGGCCTTGCACGATCGGGTTCCTGTGCACCTTGGCAGGTTCATCTGAAGTCAGTCTTTCCCTGAGATCTAAGCTGCTAACGTTCCTTGAATATGCTGTGCCTTCTGCCACTATTTCCTCCCTGTTCCTCCTTTCACTCTGGCACACACACCTGAACATATCTAGCTGATTTTTATCCTTCAAGTTTCACCTAAATGTTACTTCCTCCAGAAACCTTCCTGACCAACATGATTAAGTTAGATCCTCTTATAGACTCTCATCATAATACCTTAAAATCTTCCTTTATGACACTAATCAACTTACAAGTTTTTTAAAAAATTTTATTTTTAAGTAATCTCTACATCCAATATGGGGCTTGAACTCGCAATCCCAAGGTCAAGTCATATTCTCTTCTAATTGAGCCAGCTAGCTGCCCCTCAACTTACAATTTTGTAATACCTGCCTTCTTTTGTTAATACAACTTGCATGAATGTATGTGCCATGTCTGTCTTGTTTGTCTTGTTTGTCCCCTTGCACAATGCCTGACACATAGAAAGCTCAAAATATAGTGACTGAACAGATAAAGGAAAGAACAAATAAAAAAGCTTGAGCTAGAAATATAGCTCAAGTTATCTTATATAGAGATATGTGAACTGAAGTCTCTCACAATGCTGAATATGAATTTTTGTTGAATGGATGGATATTGTGGTTGTTACAAGGCCAGTAATTTGATATTGATAGTGGCCATTAGACAACAAGTGGCTCTGATCTAGTGAGCAGTGACCTCTCTTGAAGACTGTGGTCATTCTAGTCAATAGTCTCCTAGAGAAGAGGTGTATCTCCTAAGTAGAAACCAGAATGGAGAGAGGGAGCCCTCTCTATGTGGACTGGGAAGGTCTCCCTTCCTATACGTCTATCTTTAGTCCTGGATGATCAATAACCTCTAGATATCCTATGAAGTTCCTCTGGGAATATTAGAACCCTAAGTAATATTTTGTAGACCTAAAGTTTTTGTTCTCTCATAGGTTTCAGTGTTCTTTTAGTATGTTTTGTTTGCTTGCTTAATTCTTTTTTAGAAAAGTTTCCAATCTCTGCTACAGAAAAACAAGAGAAAGTATTTTACCCACAGTTGGATCAGAACTCTAATGTTGGGGTAGTGTACATCTGGGGTCTAGTGGGAGGAACAGTAGTAATTAAAGTGGGAGAAGTCTCAAGAAGAAAGAAAGTTATAGGAGTTCTTGGGGCTATTTTGTCAACCATCCCTCCTCTCTATACAGAAACTCTTACCATGCTAAAGCTTGGTAATTCTTGGATTTTCATTTCAATAAGGGAGATTGGCATACCAATCTCCAAAAGAGAAACTACGTAGAGAGAGGAAAAGGAAAGGATGGAGAAAAGACTGTGGGAACCCAGAAATAAGGGGTAAAAATAATGAGGAGAAACTAATGAAGACCTGGCAAGACAGATAAGAGGAGAGAGATATACTAGGAGAGATCCATGGAGCAACACTGGAGCACCAAAGGAAGGGGGGCATTTGTCTCCATTCGTCTACATCCTTCCTTCCCTAGTCACTTTACCCTTCTACTTTAGGTGGGCTCTTTTCCCTTCTCTTTTATCCTCTAGAAATCCTCATTTTTATATCAAACAAGCATTGAGAAGTATTACCATGTAACTATCCACAATACATAATGACTATGGCATATTATATCTCCTTTTTCAAATAATTTCTCAATAGTTACAATTTCACTTTGTGCTTTAAACAATTAATTTGCTCTACATTACTAGGTCCTGTTGCCATGTAATTATGCTATTTAAGGAGCAGAATAAAAGGGTGTTGGTGTTGTTTGTGCCAACTGGTCTCATCACCTCCTTCCTCTCTGCAACCATGCCCTGATTCTAAGCAGATTAGCATAAAAAGGAAACAAACCAGAAGACCAAGACTAAGAAGATGAATCAGTACCTTGATTCTCATCAACAGTTACAGGCAAAGAAAGCCCTAAATATCCTGAAATCAAATTTATTCTTGGCAAGTTCTTAATTTTCAACAAGCATTTTATCTTATTTAAAGGATAAAAGGAAGACAAGTAAATGATCTAATAGATTTTCAGAATTCTATTGCCTTTCTTAATAATTATTCTTAAGTATATTCCTCATTTCTCTTTTCATACTGAATAAAATTATATTTTTAATTGCAAATTTATCATTTACAAATGTTCAGAAATTCAATTATTTTAAATCAGAAGACTTTAAAAGCACAGGCCCAAATGTTCTGTGAAATATATATATATATATATTTATTTATTTACTTATTTAAAAATGTAGTGATAAAAAGAATATAAACAGTGGCTCAGTCGGTTAAGTGTTTGCCTTCGGCTCAGGTCATGATCCCAGGGTCCTGGGACTGAGCCCCTCATTGGGCTCCCTGCTCAGTGGGGAGCCTGCTTCTCCTTCCCCTTCTGTTTCTCCTCATTACTCCCCCCACCCCACTTCATTCTCATGCTCTCTCTCTCTCTCCACCAATAAATAAATAAAATCTTTAATAAATAAAATTACATAAGTAAATAAATAAAAGGCCCTAGAAAGTGTTCCGAACGTCAGAGGAGTTATAAACAAATATATAGGAGAGTGACTTAAAATATAATAGAAAATATAAGATAGATTATTAATCTTAAGGCAGAAAGGTGTGAGAGTAGAGGTAGGAAAGCTAAAGAGAAGAGGGCTAACATTTTCAGCTGCAGTTGGGGAAGCTGGTAGGAAAACATGGTCTGGGGAAGACATGTTTCAAGTACTAGAAAACTTCTAGTTCTAATATCATTTCAAGACGTTCCTAAAAGTCCACTCCAATTATCAATTTTTACTAATCCCTAATTTAAAAAAATAAATAAAGGCTAGAAGTGCCTTCAGTAAAAACAACAACAACAACAAAAATAAAAACAACTTATTTACCAACTACCTATTGCATCCTAGGCACTGTTAAGTACTTTATCTCATCCCATTTTCACAACAACACTTTGAGTAAGGCATTACTGTACCATTTTATAAACAACAAAAGTTATTTGACTAATCAAAGGGACAGAATTGAGAAGGGGTAGGTTGAGATTTTGAACCAGATCTGTTTGACCACAAACAAAATGCTTTAACAACAATGTCACTCCTCAAATACATACTACTTGAACAGATCAAATTTGCAAGTGTTTTTGTTTGGGTTAACTTCATCTTGCTTGGTTTGGCCTATCCTTCTGCAATTGTCAAGATCTTCCTTGGATTTTGGTTTGTTACCTAGCTGATACAACTTATACCTAGCATTGTGTCAAAGGCAAAATAACTCCAAACATTAATAAAAAGACAAGTCAATTTGCACAGAGTTCTTTATACACTCTCAATATCTCCCTCTTGTTGACATCAATCCATTCAGTAGCATGGACATTGTCATTCACTTAGCTCTAAGCCTACTGGGCTGTATTTCTCTTTCTCTTCTGAGCTCCCAGTCCTCTCCTATGAACCTGTTCCAAGGACATCTTCCCCATGTCAGTCAACTACAACTAAATTCTTATAGATGCTTAGGCCCCAGATCTAGAGTCATCCTTTAGTCCTTTCTTTATCCCACATCTCCATAATTCTTCAGCAAACTTGTCAATTCTACCTTCAAAATAGATGCCAATCCAATTACTTCTCACTTCTTCTATTGCTATCACCCTGGCCCATGACAATAATCATCTCTTATCTGGATTATTGAAATGGCCACCAAGTCTGACTCCCAGCTTTTACCCTCGCTCACCTTCAATCTGTTCTTTGCCCAGAAGCCATTTTTTTGATTCTTAAAAAAATGGTAAATCAGATCATGTCACTTTTCTGCTCCAAGCCTTCCAATAGTTTCCCATTTGACTGAGTGAAGCCAAATCACTGCAATGACCTAAAAGACCCTACATTATCACCCCCTTTCCCTTACCTCTGTAACTTTACCTTTGAAAACTCTTTCTCTCATCCTTCACATATTCTAATAGATCCTTCCCTCATATCCTTCAGGACTTTGCACGATTATCACTTTCTCAGGGAAACCTTCTTTGTCCAACTTATTAACTTGTGCATTTCATGACAGAACTTTCTCTTTCCTTTTCCTGCATTTTTTTCTCCAGAGTACTTGTTACCATCTAATACACTATACATTTTATTTATTTTTTAAATTGACTAGATCTCTTCTCTAAGTACCTTGAAAGGAGGATTTTTGTATATTTTATTCACTGCTGTGGCCCTGTAACCAGAACATAGTCCATGATGAGTTCTTTACATACATGTGGAAGATGATCACAGAAGGCCATCCCTTGCTGAAATTCAAATGCACTTGGCCAATTCCTTAACTTCTTTGTGCCTCAGCTTTCTCATCTATAAAATGGAGGGATTGAAAGTACCTCCTTCTTGGGACTGTTGTGAAGACAAAATGATAAATGAAAATGATTTTCATTAGGGTTTCATTAGGGTAACATGAAAATGATACCTATAAAGTGCTTAGACAGTGACTATGCCATAGAATGCACTCAATAAATGCTAGCTGTCAGCACTATCAGCAGCACTGAGTAGGGCACTTCTTGTTAGCACTCATTTAGCAATCATTTACTGAACATTATTAGCTATGTGCTAGGCACTCTGCTGAGAATTTAGAGGAAAAAAAAACCAACACAGTTCTTATCCCTAAGGCATTTATTTAGTCTCTAAAGAAGAGGGCAATTAAACCAACAATTATAAAAACATGCAAAAGAAGCATACACCTTTGTGAGAACACAGAGAAAAGGCAGTGAAGTCATATCAGGGGAAGGGAGTCAGGGAGGCTTCCAGGGGTATATGACTCTTGAATCTTAAAGGTTAAATAGGAACTTGGTAAATAGAGAAGGCAATGAAAGGGCCCTCTGCAGCAGAGGTTAGCAAACTATTGTCTGTAGGCCAAATCCAATCAAGGCTGGTATTTTGTATAGCTCTCAAGCTAAGAATGGTTCTTACATTTTTAAAAGGTTGTAAAACATAACAAAGAAGAATAGTAGCAGACACTGTATGTGGTCTGCACAGCCTAAAATCGCAATCTAGTGGAAACAGTAAAACCACAGCACTGAAAATTAGGAGATATTTTCTAGGCACAGCAGGTAGCTCAACTGAAATGAAGGACACCTGTGGGGACACTGGGGACAGAATGAGGCTAGAAGGGAAGGACAAACCAAACAGCACCCCATGGGTGAAGAGGATGAATCTGAACTTTGGATTCAGAATATGAGGAAATTTGACAGCTTTGTAGAGGATTGGAGGAATGTGTCCAGGAAGCCAGAGCTCATTTAGGAAGCTACAAAAGCAGGAGATAAGAAATATCATGGAGTCTAAACTAAGATCATGCAATTGAAAAAAGAATGGAGGAGTTGCCCTGGGTGATTTTTTAGGATTTGGTGACAGACTGAGTGAAGATGGAAAGGGAGAAATTTGGACAGACTTTCCAGTTTCTGGTCCAGGTTATTATTTTGATATCTGTGCTTATCATATTTATCACATATAGGGTAACATAAGAGAAACAGACCTGGAGAGGAAGATCATGATGTTGCAAAAAGACAAACTGACTTTGAGTTTGCTGAGAACTTACAAGATCAATGCTTATTGGTAGGCCTGAAGTTCCTAGAGTTGAATCTAGGCCAGAGATACAGACTGAGAGTCTCCAGTGACTGGTACAACCTAAGAGAGGTAAGTAGGAGGTGTGTAGACCTGAGAAAAAGGAGTAAGGACAGAAAAAAGGTACTGAGATGAGAAAATATAAATGACTTAATGCAAGCACCTGAGCAGGAGAGCCAGAGAAACAAAGGAATCCAGGAAATAGTACATTCCCAGACACCAAGAGGGCAGAGAGAAGCATAAGAAACAGGACATGTCTGCAATGCCAAATACTCTGTAGAGATCAAGTAAGAAAACAGGAAAATGTCCATTGTTTTCATTTAAACTTAAAAAGCTTTTCCCGTTGGATATGTCAATATGGATCACCAGTACTTCATTTAAGCAGTTTTAGTGGAGTTTCAGAATAAAATACAGATTAAAGCTTGGCTGAAGAAAAACCAGGAAGAAAAAGAAAAAAAACACAGAGACAAATATCTGAGACTAATTACTCGAAATCTTGATTGTAAAAAAGAAGGAGAAACAGGAAAATGTACCCAGGAATCAGATAGGGCAAGATCAACATTTTAACCCTTAAATATATATATGAGATTAGCATGTTCTCACTTAACTTTAAAGCTGTCTTTCCTTATGGAAATAATATTCCAGTTAATAATAATAGAATGCCATTATTAATAAATAAAGAAGTAATTATAAAAAAACACTTCTACAATGCCCAGTGAAATAATGGATATAGGCAACATTCATCAATGTCTCCCAAGAGAGATAGCCAACCATTGTATACATATGTAACATACTTCCACCCAAGAAATATTCCTACAAAAAAAAATGAACCTAAATAATATCAGGTCCCTATAACTACTTACTAGTTTACAGGAAAGACAGGGGCAAGAAACATACAACATAGTGTGACACTGTGATGATGCAATCAGGAAAACCCAAAATGTAAGGGACTACACAGGATAAAATACCATTAAATACATAAATTGTAAGCAGGAAAAAGGGGGGGGGGGTTGGTTAAAAGAGATTTAAATGACATATCAACCAATTTTAATATATTTAGATGCTTATTCAAGCTATTTTTAAAATAAGATGATTGGAAAAATTATGTTGTTAAGGAATTCTTACTAAATTTAGGTAGCTTAAGGATAGTTTTAAGAGAATTCATATCCTTTAGAAATACACATTGAAATGTTGATGAGGGCAGTCCCGGTGGCGGTGGCGCAGCGGTTTAGCGCCGCCTGCAGCCCAGGGCGTGATCCTGGAGACCCTGGATCGAGTCCCATGTCAGGCTCCTTGTGTGGAGCCTGCTTCTCCCTCTGCCTGTGTCTCTGCCTCTCTCTCTCTGTGTCTCTATGAATGAATGAATAAATAAAATCTTTAAAATAAAAAAAAATGTTTGAAATGTTGATGAATGAAACTATATGTCTGGAAGTTTTATAAAAAACAATCCAGAGCAAAGGAAAAAAAATAATCTGGGGTAGGGGGAGAGAAAAATCCAGAGCAATGGGAATAGATGAAATCAGACTGGTCATGAGTTGATTAAATGTTGAAGCTAAGTGATAGGTATATGGGGATTCTTTATACTATTCTTTTATTCTTATAAATGTTTGAAATTTTCCATAATAAAGGAAATTTGTGATCTTTAGCTCCCTCTCACCCCCAAGTCTCAGCTCCTTTGGTATATATGGTCATATTTTTAATTTTCTTTACAGTACCATATATTTCTCATATTTGTCTATGATTATGGGGATTCTTTCATTCATTTCTATATTTATAAAATTAAGCATATTAAAGACTTTACTTTTCTTCCTCATTGGGATCTATATGTGATGCTGAGTTAAACTTATGCTAAAAAAAAGCATCCTCACGCCATTCTGTTCCACAGATATTTATGAATTTATCTTTCCTTTAAAAGCATAATTTTTGTTGTTGTTGGGGGAAAGGGCAAGTGAGAGTTTTTTTAACCTTATCCTGGTTATCCCTCCTTAGATAAACAAACACCTTCCCTGGAACAGTTGTCAATCTGTACTCCTAAAGACCCAGGGCCACACCTGACTATAACCATTCTCACTTCTTATCCTTGGAAAGTAAAGCATTTAAGATTTCACAGGTTCTTTTTCCCAACTTTCTTGACACTCTCACTTCTATCATCTTCCAAATTTATCAGCATTTGCCCCTGAGCTGCAATTTTCTCTTTACTTCCCTTAGATGTAGTCACTTTCCATCATCTTAATCCATTGGACCCCATTTTGAAACACTGATGTCATTTTAAAAGTTAATTTCATTTGTTTCTCAGCTGGATCATGCTAATTTCCCATCTCACTATTTCTCTTCCCTTTCACAATTTTTATTCTTTTATTCTTCTTCAATTCTCCCTGTATGTATGCCTTGCTCTCTTTCAAGAGAAAAGGCAGGTTAAAACCAGCAAGGGCATGATAGTAATTAAAGATGAATGAACCTCAAAAGACTCAAGCTTGCATGCAGTTCGAAGTCTTTAATCACATGCATTTTTTCCCAGCTAGAGCATAGAACAGAGCTAAGCAGCTTGGCAACATGATAGGACTGGTTTTACCAAATGACTCAGGAAGAAGTGTCACTTTTTCATAAATTGTTTCAGTTCCTCAAGATGATGTCTATTATAATAATTATGCAACATTAATCTAACTTCCCAATATACTACACAGGGCTTAGATTAGGGTGAGGTGAATAAGGCTGGGCAGTGCAGCTGCAGCCAGATCTCATCCTCATTTGAAATTTTATTCATCATCATTTTTTGCATTGATTTTTATTTTAAAAACTAATGTATTAAAACTATTGTATATCTTGCTTACTGAGTTTTTGGGCATCCTCTTAAATTTTGCACCAAGGTGACACCTTCATTAGCCTCACCCTAGGCCCAGCTCTGAGCTCTGAGTGCTAGATAATCATTTATATATGAATAAATGATTCATAAATGGTAGGACAAAAATTTCTGAGTTTTGTTTTTCTTTTGTGTTTCTTAGTAGTGGGGATGAATTTACAAAAGCCTTCATACATTTTTTCTTTTTTCCTTGTTGTGAAAATCAGAAGTATTGTGGAACATCTGATCTCAAACCTTTTGACCCTGGTCCAGTGTAGTGGGACAGAGACCTTTCTAACCGGCTCACAATAAAAAAGAAATTGGTGATAAAAAATGGAAAAAAAAGAAAATCAGTAAACTTTTTGCTAGCAGCTTTAATGAGCTGCTTTTATTTTGTAAGAGAAGACCCTAAAGATATATACATGATCTTATGTTATAAAACCATATTGTATAAACTTTAAGATAATCTAGTAATCTCATTACATTTACTTTGATATTATAATCCAAGTAACGCAAACATCATACAAACTCCAGACAAGTTATCACAAATGAAGTTTCACTCTTCATCAGGAGGGATTAGGTATAATCCTGCTCTAGAATGGGCACATTGATGACATGCCTTGAAGTCTAGCTTCTGAAAATAATAAACCATGGATATGCATTATGAACCCTTGTGGGTTAGCCTGACAACCCACAACAAACTAAACTAATCATGAAGTTTAACCAATAACAATTTACCTTTAAAAGGCACAGATGGTAGCAACTAAGAACCATGAAAAGCTCATGGTGGATAACAAATTACTCTTCTTGAAGATTATGGGATTTCCTATTACCAGGTGAACACACAGTTCAGTGTGTTTGCCAGCATTTGGCTCTAGCCAGACTGCAGTGGAAAACACCCTTTTTGTCTTTACGAAAATCTAATAACATGCTAATTTAAATTTATAAATGCCATATTTTAAAATAAGCCCTCCAGTATATTACTAGTAAATTCCTTTAAAAAAAAAAAAAAGATTGTATTTTCTTTTCTTTTAAAAGATTGTATTTGGGATCCCTGGGTGGCGCAGCGGTTTAGCGCCTGCCTTTGGCCCAGGGGGCGATCCTGGAGACCCGAGATCGAATCCCACGTCAGGCTCCTGGTGCATGGAGCCTGCTTCTCCCTCTGCCTATGTCTCTGCCTCTCTCTCTCTCTCTCTCCGTGACTATCATAAATAAATACAATTTTTTTTTAAAAAAAGATTGTATTTATTTATTCATGAGAGACACAGAGAGAGAGAGAGAGAGAGAGAGAGAGAGAGACGCAGAGACCCAGGCAGAGGGAGAAGCAGGCTCCATGCAAGGAGCCTAACCTGGGACTCGATCCTGGGACTCCAGGATCACACCTTTGGCTGAAGGCAGCGCTACACTGCTGAGCGACCTGGGCTGCCCTTAAATTCCTCTTAATCATAGTAGAAATTAAAGCCTAGGGAATTATTTGTCATTTGCCCATAAAAACATAGAAATACCTGTTTTCTTCTGATAGTTTACTGCACGTCAGGAGGCCCATATTTGGGACTCACTACCTGAGAAGGAGCTCCTTTTTTTTTTTTTTTTTAAGATTTTATTTATTTATTCATAGAGACACACACAGAGAGAGGCAGAGACACAGGCAGAGGGAGAAGCAGGCTCCATGCAGAGAGGCCGACTTGGGACTCGATCCAGGGGCTCCAGGATCACGCCCTGGGCTGCAGGCGGCGCTAAACCGCTGCACCACTGGGGCTGCCCGAGAAGGAGCTCCTTGATCATATTCTAGTATGCATCATATAACCATGATTCATTAATTCACTTAGTATTTCAACAAAGATGGGTTATATGCCCCACCATTGTCAGACAGTATATTAGATACTTGAAATAAAAATATAAGTTGCAATGCTATGTAAAAAGTACCATTTATCTTTAAATATAGGCTACTAAGGGATACCTAAGGGTGGGGATGTGACTGGAGGAAATAGTTCCCAGTATCATTCCTCTCCTTTCAGGGGTGCAGCCCATATGACCACTTTGGGAGAACTAGAGAAGGGTACCCCTGCTTTCTACAGAACAACTCTCATGCTGGGGTGTCTAGCTTGATGCTCTGAAAACTGGATTTCAGTCCCCATTCTGTCATTAGTCAGTGGTGGTGCACAACCACACACAATAGTTCTATGGGCTCTTCTTTTTCATCTTTCAGGTTTCATTCAGTGCACGTCTCCCCCCAAGAGATGCATTCTCTGACCAGCTTATTGCAAATAGTTTCCCCAGCCACTCTTCATCATATCACCCTATTAATTTCTTTCATTGCACTTTTATTATCTGAAATCGTCTTATTCATTTGTTTGTTTACTTCGACACTGTCCCTCTCCTCACCTCTCCACAGAGCAAAAGCTCCATAAGAGCAAGGTCCGTGGTTGAACACCAGCCCCCTAGCAAAGTGGTGTTCACTTTTGAGTAGGTGCACAATCAATACTTGGTCAATGAATGAATAAACAAAGGTTATCTAGATGAAGAATGGGGAAATAGTGTGCCACGTAAAGGGGAAAGTGCACACAAATGCAAGAAACAGAATCTCACTCAGAACAGCACAGGGTCATTGTTGGAGCACACAGTAGCAGGTAGGAAAATGTCAAGAGGTAAGACTCTAGTGGAAGGTGGAGGTCAGATCATGAAGCAATTTGTATGATATCCTAAGAAGTTGGGTTCCATACTGAGGGTTATATAAAGTTCTGCAAGGACATCAAGAATAGTGATAATATTAAATTTGTATATTACAATATTCTGATAACAATGTGATTGTATGGATTACAGAGGAGACAAGAGGCAAGGAGGTTAGTTATGAAAGTGTTGAGATTTTCCACCACCCCTCAAAAACTATACTAAGATTACAATTGTAATACAAGAAAAGGAGATTGTAAGAATAAGTAGGATGTAGAAATATCAGTTTTTCATGCCTGAATATGAAGGTTAAGGTAGAAAGAATTATGTAAGATTATTCCTGCATTTTGACATGGGTTGACCACATGAATGATAGCACACTCCTTGACCATAATGGCCCCATTAGCATCACAATCTAACAATTGATCTAAGTGGTACTACATGGAATCTTAGTGAAATAGTTATGCTGTACCAATTGCCCAATTTTTCCTCAAGACAACTCACTTTAGCAAAAGGCAAAGCTATCTTTTTAAAAAAAACACATCTCACCTGATTCAGCATAAGCAAGATAAATCTCTAGGTCTTTTCTACAATGTAGACTTTTTTGAAATGTGGTCTTCTACATCTCAATTTTATTCATCTTTGGAAAATAAATATAATTGTCTAACAAACTTGTGAGAGATGCAAATCAGGGCTTGAACCTCTTGGTAGGGAGTGTTTTTGAATAGGGACATGGACTCACTTTATGGAATCAATGTTATATATAGCTATAGAAAAAATTGTTATTGAGGCTACTAAATTACCAAGCTATTTATTTGTATATAGTGTTATTTAATAACACAAAGTTCTATATATTTTTTTAAGTTCTATATTTCTAATTGTTATCCTTTGTGCTGCCTGTTTTCCATTTACTTCTCCAGTTCCACTCTCCGCCATTCTCAACCCTGGGAGGCTGATCTAGAACCATTTTAGTGACAACCCCCTTTTAGCTTCAATTTTGGTTCCATTGATTCTCCTATCACTCCCACTCATGGGAGACTGGAGAATGAGATATTCCTTCCCTCCAGAGTCTTGGATATTTGGCTTCATTCTTCTACTGAGGGCCACAGTCCCTTTGGCAGCCCTCTCTGATACAGTTACTCCTGAGGGTTCTGGGAACTACTCCCTCCCCGTAAGTTAATGCATAGTAAGAGATACACACTCCTACACTCCAAATGCCCCCCGCCCCCCCAGATACTAGCCCTAGGACTTGGAGTGTCCCTTACTAGCTTCCCACCCACATGTATACAATGTGAAGTTACCCCATTTGATTCATCTGGGTTTTTTGCTGTAACCCTAACCGGATCATACAAAATGTCAATGTTAGGGCTCAGGATCATATCCCTTCTCTACACCTAACGCATACTTTATAGGACAAATCTGTAGCTTTGGACAGTTCTGTCCTATTATCCCAAGCTACTGATTTTTCCTATAAGGTATGTTTTAGTTGTAGTCCTCCTCTCCCTCAGACCAGAGATGGAGGGGTCTTATCTGTTTTAAAGCTGGACAGCAGGAAGGGCCTTGCCTTGGATTCCAGGACAACAATCCTAAAGCCTAGCTCTCTACCTGTGTCATTTATACTATAAGGTCTTTAGAGGTAGAAATTTTCTGGTTAATAAAAGAGAAAGACCACAAATACTGAAACTGAACGAGAATATTTAGGAGAAAAAAATGATTAACTCCTGACAAAGGACCAAATATGAAGTCATATGGAGAAATCTGTGTAGAAAACTAATCTCTATGTAATTCAATCATGCCAATAATTTTCACTGGCTGAAAATATACATATTTTTTTGAAATTTGTCGTTTCAAAGTTAACTCTCAGTGCTCATGGTAGTAGTTCAGAGTATGTACTCTAGAGCCAGACAATCTGGTTTAAACCTAATTTTGCAAAAAAAAACAAAAAACAAAAAACAAAAAAATAAATAAACCTAATTTTGCCCCCTACCATCTTGGACAAATTTCTTAATTTAGCTCTTTCTCAGTTTCCTTCCTTATAAAAGTGAGATAATAATAGTACCTATTCACAGAAACATTGTCAGAATCACATGAATTATTATATGTAAAAGGCTAAGTTCTCAATAAATGTTAGCTACTATTAATAATAATGCTAAATTGTAGCTTACTGCCAATTTCTATCTTTGCCTTCCAATGAGAATTAATTCTTCAAAGACAATGAGAAGGGAGATGCATTTATGAATGCCATGTAAACATAATCTCATTCTTGAAGTTGATATTGTTGTTGTTTCTCTTGTGGGCATGGATGAGTAGTTTCTACCCACAATAATATGCCTTTTATTGTGTTTTCACCTAAGCCGTTCAAAGTACTTCCCAAACACCCTCAAATTGATCAGATGAAATATTTTAAACAGTAGAAAGATGTTATAGAAAGATGTTATTCTTTCTTTTTGATGTTTCTCTTTTTATTCTTTTTTTTTTAATTTTTATTTATTTATGATAGTCACAGAGAGAGAGAGAGAGAGAGAGAGAGAGAGAGGCAGAGACACAGGCAGAGGGAGAAGCAGGCTCCATGCACCGGGAGCCCGATGTGGGACTCGATCCAGGTCTCCAGGATCGCACCCTGGGCCAAAGGCAGGCGCCAAACCGCTGCACCACCCAGGGATCCCTCTTTTTATTCTTTTTAACAATTTTATTTATTTGAGGGAGCAGACCGAGTGAGACAGCACAAGCAAAGGGAGGGGTAGAGGGAAAGGGAGAAGCAGACTCTATCGGGGCTCCATCCCAGGACCCTGGGATGATGATCTGAGCCAAACAGAAGGCAGACACTTAAACACTTGACTGAGCTACCCAGGTGCCCTCATTGATGTAGTTTTGAAACAATCAGCCAGGTGAATAAATTTACTGAATGATTTTCATAAGGAATGGAAAATGGCATGATCCAGGGAATTTTTATCACCCAAATATGTGGCCTTGGGCTCTTTCTTCCCAGTGGCCCCCTCACCTTCCCCTACTCTAACCCAAAGAGACCTTTCTTATCCCATTTCCAAAGAATGTGTCACCAAGTTTCATCATACCTAATTATCAGATGCTCATCTAGGCAACACTTGTGCATTATCACAAGCAACTCTCTCCCTCAGAAAGTAAGCTAAATGGGGCGGGGTGGGGGTGGGGAGGAGAGTCATTTGGGAAGCCAGAGAGTGGGAGGATATTTTGAGGCAGGTGGGTTTTTAGGTCCCTGTAATCACAATGTGAGGGTATCTTCCCTCTTGCTTAAGTAGAGAGGCCTCTTCTCTGTGGGCTGCTCTTGTGGTCACACGGAACTTGAGGGGAGGAGCTGAGGGCATGAATCAGATTCCCTAAGACTATTCAAACAAATTGAAGACAGTTCACAAAGGTACAAATATACCTCAAATTACTCTATACATGCATTTATAGAGTACTGGACATATTTTAAGTCATATTTTAAGTTTATATATTAGGCTGTTAAGCTTATACATTATGAGAACTCACGATATAAAAACATACCCTTTCATAAAGCCCTTTACTAAGATACTATTAAGCTAATTTGTCTCTTGGGTAAATTTATTTTCATTACCAAGATGAGATTAAAGTAATATAGACATGAAATAAGTAATAAATTAACATAAGTACATAAATCACTAATAGTACATTCCCATGCATTTTATTTACTCAGAAAAATAACTCCCTCTTTAAAAATGGCATTAGAATTTATTGCCATTGTATCTAAAGGTCTTTTAAAGAGGTCTTAAATATAAATATACATGAAATTTCACTAAATGCTTTTTAAAGTATTATGTCAACATTATTTTATCCAGTTTTGGAACAACTTTAAAGCTAATGCAAAAAATAAGAAGTCAAAACAATAAACAAAACTCCAAAGCCCCACGGCTTAATTTGTATTGATCCTAACTATTGTTAATCTAGAGAAAAAGAAATGTGAGTGCCTTTCTGTTGTGGAAAGGATATTTAGTTTTACAAGTAAACAGAAGTTCATCCATCACATGGAATTAAGAACCCGGGCAGATCAATGTAATGAACTCAAGATTTTCATCTCAGTTGAACTCAAGATTTTCATCACTTTAAACACAGACAAAACATTATTAACAATCAATGTTACACAAAATTAAATCTACAGAAATGAAAACCATACCATCTGCCCTCGTTCAAATTTCTATAAAACGGGTCATGTGAATCTGAAATCATGCTATAAAAATTTGGTTTTGGCCAAGTGAAGTTCTTTTGTGAAATATTCCCACTACCCTCCAGCCCTACTGAGCGCTAAATGAAAGTTATTTATTTTGAAACACTCTGCTGAGCTCAGACAATGTTTTTTTGGCGTTTTGAAAAATTACTAAAAGTTGAACTTTTTACACAATTGTTTAACATAGCCCAAACTTTAATCCTATTCCCACTTTGAAATAGAACCTCGTATTTTCTTTATTATCCTTGTTATCACGGCCACACTGTTTCAGAACAAACACGGCTTTCTTTGGATCACTATGCATTCTAATTCATTGCCAACTTTTACAAGCCTTCCCCACATATGCAAAGAGATCTGCAGAAAATCCACATAACAACGACAAATTTTGAAAATCATATTTTTACCTTCAATTAACTTTTGCTCACCAAGCAATTATTCATTAGAAGATACATTTACAGCACATGGAAAGGCTGTTCTGTTAAAAGCCTTCAAAACACATTAGTACTACTGATGGCAGCAAGATATAAGATTTTTCCATTCTTATACAAACTCCCCAAGTTTCTGTAGGATGAGATTGCTTTTCCCTCTATAGAAAAACAGGAGCATGCCTCATACCACACGGTGCATCCTGGCAGTTCCAGTCAAGGATTCTGAGGTACCAAGGAAAGTCACAATAAGCTGGTCACTTTTTAAGGATTGTCACCGTCCACCCTCTGTAAAACCTATAGCGGAGAGCTGAAAGGTTGTCGAGTTTCTACAGCCCTTGTCAGATTAGTCAGGCTGTACAAATGTCCAAACCCAGCTTCTGAGATGCTCTTTGCAACAACACTTAGAAATGAGTTGACTGCTACGTAAGCCTATTAACAAATGAAATGCGCCTGGACGAAAGTAACAACTAACGTTGCTTAAATCAAAACAGATCTTGACTTCCTTACCTTAATACTAGGAAGCATAGTAGCTTTTGTTTTTGTTTTTGTTTTTTACAAGGGGTTACTGAAGTTTGTTCAACAGCAGCAGGCCCTGCTCAACCCCCTACTCCACAGGGAATTAACCGTCACATTCCAGCCCTGTCATCAGAACAATGAAAGGTGAATGTTGTGCAAAACAGCTTGGGACCACTAACTGATGATGTCATTCCTCCCTTATATGGTTCATTATTGTGCAGATTTACTTTGGTCTGTGAAAAGGGGTGGAGCTGCCCAGGACTGGAAGGGGAGGCAGATCTGAAGAAGCCAAGCAAGTGAACAAGATTATGCTCTACCCTGAGGAAAAGGCATGGGGCTGGGGATGAAGTTGGGGAGGAAGAGAAAATATATCTATAAAATGTCAAATGGGCCTCACTCTTAATTTTTCAAACTAGCTAAAGTCTATACAGTTTTGTTCAGCACACACTGGAATTTAAATAAGGATCCCTCTAGAGCCCCGCCAGTGATTCAGCCAATGGAAGGAGATTCACCTTCAACCAAATTGCAGTTAATTTATGTGTCTCTAAACGAAAACACTGTGGTGTGGGCTGCAGAATGCCAAGTAACTTTTAGTTTAAGGGTCATTGTGTCTTTAAAAAAGGATTTTTTTTTACCTGAATTTATTTCTTCCCTTAAAGTGTTTTCAAGTGGCAAAAAAGTACCCAAAGAAATGGGTAAACAGAGTCAGCCAAATTTCAAGGTAAGTCTATATCATCATTCATACAGATATTCTCAAAATCCTCTATCACCTTCAATTAGTTTCCCTTTTCTTTATTTTCCTTGTTTCCTTCCTGAGTCTATAAGTAATAATTTGGTCAAAAAACCATTAGGTAACAAAAATTCCAGTATAAGTTTTGGTAATATATATGTATAGAATTTGTATATCATCTATGTTAAGAAATTCCATTTTGATTACAGAATAAAAGCATAATATCAGATAGATTAGTCAAATTAACAAGTTAACTTTAAAGTTAGCAGAATTAAATATTTGGAGAGCATTTTTAAGTCCTCAAATATCTTTCATATTATACAAATATAAGCCTTTATGTTATGGCATAGAAAAAGAGTATGAAGGAAAAATAAGTTAAAGATAACTGCTTTTCTACAATTCAATCATGTAGATTGATTCAATTGTCTTTTGTTTGACAATCATGTTCAATCATGTCTTTTGTTTTATGACAAAACAAATGTTCAATCATGTCTTTTGTTTTATGAACATGTCTGTCATTATCTTAACAAAGATCTTATTTATTTTTTCATGAGAGACACAGAGAAAGAGGCAGAGACATAGGCAGAGGGAGAAGCCGGCTCCCTGTAGGAAGCCCAATGTGAGACTCGATCCCAGGACCCCAGGATCATACCCTGAGTGGAAGGGAGATACTCAACCACTGAGCCACCCCAGTGTCCCTGTCTTCTATCTTATTTAAACTTAGGACAGTGATTAGTGCATGTTTCAGGTTGCAGTTTTGAATATAGTGTTTTGATTATTGAGTTACTTTGGGGTTTTTTTTTTGCTTGTTTTTTAAGATTTTATTTATTTATTTGAGAGAGAGCGAGAGAGCATGAGCTAGAGAAGGAGCAGATGGAGAGAATCAGACTCCCCATTGAGCAGAGACCCCCTACACGGGGCTCTCCATCCCAGGACCCCTGGGATCATGACCTGAGCCAAAGGCAGATGATTAACTGACTGAGCCACCCAGGTACCCCTCTTGAGTTACTCTGGTAAAAGTTACATAAAACAACATTTATGGTTAAGGTAAAATTACAGATATTGAACCAATTAATTGATGGTTTGTTTTGTGTTTTGAGGAGGGAGGAGTTTTTCCAACTATTTTATATGATTGGGAAAAACCCAAATTGAGGAAGAAACTGCTGCCACCCATGTGTTACGTGCAAGGCCACACTAGTATCGGGGCAGGGGGCTTCTTGGCAATCGAGAGACCCAAGATTGAATCTTGTCTTGGCACCTACTGGGTAGATAACCAGGAGGATGTTTTATAACTCCTCTGGCTTCAGTTTATTCAGCTGTCTAGTAGGATATGGATTTTTAACTTGCAGGATTATCATGAGAATTAAGTAAGACAACATGAGTCAGGGCCACAGAGTATGCACGCAGTGGGCCCACAATAAATACTTTTCTTTTAAAGATTTTATTTATTTATTCATGAGAGACAAACAGAGAGAGGCAGACACATAGGCAGAAGGAGAAGCAGGCTTCCTGTGGGGAGCCTGATGCTCATGCCTTGAGCCAAAGGCAAACGCTCAACCACTGAGCCACCCAGGCGTCCCCCAAGATAAATACTTAATGATCTGTTTATGTACAGTTTATTCATCTTGATAATGGTAGGCATCTTGCAAAGCTACAGCTTTGTAGTCTAGTTTTGAGACAGACAATATAAATTCATGTTTAAAAAAGACAATCCAGGGGTCAGGGCTGGTTATATTAGTCAAGGGGCATCATTAGTCTGCTTCTGGTGATTCGAGCTTGAGGTACACCGTCCCAGGAAGGCACTGATTATGTTCAAAGCATAGCAAGTCACTATTTAGAGACAAACAATAATAGCAAGAGGAATGTTTTAGTTATGTTTGAAAAATCTTTAAAACAAATACAATAAAGGTCTATCACAGGTGTGTTTTTCTCTTCCCTATTTAATATTACTAAATTGCTACATCACAATCAATTTAAAGGGCAGCCTGCATGGCTCAGCGGTTTAGCGCTGCCTTCAGCCGAGGGTGTGAACCTGGAAAACCGAGGAAGAGTCCCATGTCGGGTTCCCTACATGGAGCCTGCTTCTCCCTCTGCCTGTACCTGTGTCTCTTTCTCTCTGTGTCTCTCATGAATAAATAAATAAAATCTTTAAAAAAAAAATCAATTTAAAGCCCTACTATTAAGAATCACTTAAAATAGCTGATGTTTTAGGGGCACCTGGGTGGCTTAGTCAGTTAAACAGTTGCCTTCTCTGCCTTTGGCTCAAGGCATGATCTCAGGGTCCTGGAATGGACCCCAGGGTAAGGGTCCCTGCTCCCTCTGTCCCCTCCCCCTACTAGTGCTCTCCTCTCTCTCTTTTTCTCAAATAAATAAATAAATAAAATCTTTTTTTAAAAAAGGAAAAAAAATAGCTGACATTTTCATAATTAGTTAAGATTCCCTGGCTAAATGACATCACTTATTAGGAACCTCTTGGAACCCAGAAGAGATGATTAAATGGATCATAGAGCCCTTCTTAGAGTCAAAATAGAAATGTCCTACTATTATATCCTGAAGCACAGGGCACAGGGACCACATCTTTCTGGGTCATTCTATATTCGAGAAGTATCTTGTATTCTCTTTCTTTTTTTTAATTTCAGCTTTATTGAGATATAAGTGACAAGACAATATGATACTTAAAGTGTACATTGTAGTGATCTATGTATACATTGTGAAAGGATCCCCACCATTTAGTCAATTAACACATCATCTCACATCGTTATCTTTTTTTTTTTTTAGTAGAACCTTGAAGTTCTACTCTCAGTAAATTTCAATTATACAATACAGTATTAACAACTATAGTGGCTATGTGTCACATCATTTCCTCAGACCTTTTCATCTTTTCGTTGAGAGTTTGTACCACTTTTCCAGTCTTTCCCTATTTCCCCCACCCCTCTTGCCCCTAGTAACCACTTTCCTATTTCCCCCACCCTTCTTGCCCCTAGTAACCACTTTCCTATTCTATTAGTTTGACTTTTTTTTTTAAGATTCCACATTTAAGTGATACCAAGCAGTATTTGTCTTTCTTTGTCTTTCATTTAGCATAATGCCCTCAAGGTCTATCTGTGTTGTTGCAAATGACAGGCTTTCCTTCTTTCTTATGGCTGAATAGTATTCCAGTGTATATGTTTATACCACGAATTTGTTATCCATTCATCCATTGATGGGCATTTAGGTTGTTTCTATATCTTCATTATTGTAAATAATGCTGAAGTGAATATGGGAGCACAGATATCTCTTCAATGTCCTGTTTTATTTTCCTTTGGCTATATACCCAGAAGTAGGATTGCTGTTATATTTTTTTTTAATTTTTTTTTTTTAATTTGCTTATGATAGTCAGAGAGAGAGAGAGAGAGAGAGAGGCAGAGACACAGGCAGAGGGAGAAGCAGGCTCCATGCACCGGGAGCCCGACGTGGAATTCGATCCCGGGTCTCCAGGATCGCGCCCTGGGCCAAAGGCAGGCGCGAAACCGCTGCGCCACCCAGGGATCCCCTGCTGTTATATTTTTAATTTTCTAAGGAACTTCCATACTGTTTTTCATAGAGGCTGAACCAGTTTACATTTGTACCACACAAGGGTACAAGGGTTCCCTTGTGGCACACAAGGGTTCTCTTCTCTCCATATCCCACCAATAGTTATTATTATGTATCTTTTTTATAACAGCCATTCTAACAGGTGTGAACTGATATCTCATTGTGGTTTTGATCTGCATTTCCTTGCTAATTACTGTATTCATCCATTCTTAATTGGCTGCCCATCAGGGATCAGGCATTGTATTAGATCTGGGAATGTGGTATAAACAAGATCCCTATTCTGGTGGAGGTCACACTCTAATGATACATACCCTGAGGAAAGGGCATAGAGTGTTTTCAAAGGAGGTGACTGAGGGCATGGACCTGCTCAATCAAGACCTTCTCTAAGGCACTGACATTTGAGGCTGAAGAATCAAAAGAAACATCCATGCAAAGAACAGAGGCAGCAAGCACAAAGGCCTAAAGTGGACATGAGTGTGGGAGATTCTGGACACAGAAAGAAGGCCAGTGTGACCAAAGCATGGAGAGCAAAAGAAGAGAGTTACAAGGTCCACCTGAATCAGGAATATGTGTTCCAGAGAGAGCTCTGATAGGATACAAGGGCTTCAAAGTGTACCACTAGGTCCTTCCTCTACTTGGCATAAGAAAAGTGAAGAATCATTGTTTAATTGGTGAAATTGATACGGAAATGTTGGGGTTCAGGGTGAACAGTCAAGAAAGAATTCTTGAGAAGTCCTTGCGGCAAAAAGGTGGTTTTATTAAAGCCCAGGGACAGGACTTCTGGGTAGAAAGAGCAGCCGTGGGGTCATGAGGAGTGGCCCATTACATACTTTCACATTGGGAAGGGGGTGGGAATAGCGGAAGTCTCTAAGGAATTTTGGAAGCAAAGTTTCCAGGACCTTGAGGGGCTAGCTCTGGTGAGGAAAAGGTCATTTAATATTGTCTAATAAAACCCAGTCGTGAGACCCTTCAGATATGTATCAGTGGGCCATATGCTTGGAGAATGACTGTTAACATATATCTTGGAAGGATTGAGATAAAGAAAGTTTTCAAAGGAATTTTTATATGTTAAAGAAGACTTACAGGATCCTGGAGGTTGAGATAATGTTAGGCTAAGATTGCCTTTTGCCCTTAGCAAAGTATTAAAAATCAAGGCAGCGGAGTTCCTAGAGGAAGGTCACTCTTCCTATTTCAAGGTCATTGCCTATTTCAAGACTTTTAAGCAGTAAGGAAATTTGACTTTTTCTTTTGCTTTTGTTTTCCACATCAAAATGAGTAGTTGAAGATGCAAGGGGGCTTCCATCCTTGTATGGATAGATGTAAGGACCTAGTGAACCCAGTAGCTCAAGGTCTTCAGAAATGTTGCTCGAGACACAGTCCTCCACCTGGTTCCTCAAACTTAGCAGAGGATTCTATCACCTGATTTAACCAGAAATTTAGTTGATCCTGCAGCTAAAATATTGCTGCATTTGCCAAATTGAACCTTTCATGCAGGGAACTTGTCAGTATGTCTATAGGTCAGAGGGCTGAAACTTTACCAAGCTTACAAGTAGTGCATACTAATAACTATATTTGTGGTGAAATTCGTTTGGAGACTTGCTTTCATTGTGATATATCATTTGTCATGAGTTACTAAGATCTCCCAATAAGATCTGACAATTGGAAAAAAGCAAGCTGACCTGGCCCAATTTGCCACAGCATGGTAAGGAGTTGAATTTTATTCTGAAGCATCTGATTTATATGACTAATATGTAGAGAATGAACTTGAGCACAGGGAGAGCAAGAGTGGAAAGAAGATGTCTAAAGGATGCTATTGTGGTAGCCCAGGCAAGCAAGGGGATGGTGGCTTAGATACAACTTTATGTTGGACTAGGACAGTGGCAATGGTTCTCTGAAAAAAAATGGACAAATTCCAGATATAATTTGGAAGCAAAATCAATATGACTTACTGGTGGTTATGTTTGGAAGGTTAAGAGAAAGAGAAGGATTAGGATGATTGCTTGCATTTTAGCTTGAATAATTAGATGAAAGTACTGTTAACTGAGATAAGCATAAGAGGAAGAGATTTCAAATAGAAACCAGGAGTTCCGTTTTAGACACTTTCAGTTTGAGAAGTCTACTAAACATATAAATGGGCTGGCCAAGTATGGACATTCACTCAATTATTATTTACTCAATGAATTAAATAAACATTTTTGTTTAAAGAGGATTAGTAATTTTCTTTGCTATGAATGACATTCAGTCAAACGGAGGCTCTTCCTTTCTCAAACTTTGTAGCATGTGTTAACTAAAATGTATACTCTAATTTAATTTAATGCACATGGGAAGTATTATTGTGTTTACGAGTTCATAGGCCAAGTCCTAAATTCACTGAATGGGGATCTTCTAAGACAATCAGAACTTCTTAGAGTGCTAGAACCTAGAGACAGAGTGTCCAGGCTCCCATCATCCTTTGAGCATCTGGTTGCCCCTGAGCAACATGACCTGAGCAAGTGGCTCTGAAAATCAAATCTTCTCACCATTGCTCCTTCTTCAAATTGATCCGGAAAAGAAGAGATAGAACATGTTTCCTACACATTTTGATAAAGATCTAGTTTAGCATATGGTAAGTGGGAGGTTTCTCAACGTGTGGGCGATTACTGATCTTGCCAATTCAATATGCTTTTATCTCAGGAGGCATTTTTTGCTGCAGAGGAGGTTGTGCTCCAGAACTATAAGAAGTGAATGCACTGGTGAGCCGGAGTGGGCAAGCAAGGAGAAATCATAGGATATGATAAAAGCACTGCACTGGCATTCCTTAGTTGGGGGGGTGAGGAGAAGAGAACATTCTTCCATGATCTCTCCCTGGAGGTTTAGTAATGGTGTATTAAGACTGGGCAGTAGCTCTGTATACAATCGTGCCTCCTTCCTTGGGAGAAATAAAATCCCAAACTTCTCAAATGTTACAGATTCCAGAAGTCAGACAAATCTGTGAGCCTTAGAGAGCTGAGTAAATCAGAGAATATTGGAGGAAGGATGGTAGGTGTAAATAAGTGGGTAAAGTAAGAACACTTTTATAATTAGAATACAAGATTTGCTGAAATTGTAACAGATGACAAAGACTGGGTAGACCAAAGCATTGCTCCCTTGTAACAGCACACAGGATGCAGAGTGGCCATAGTCCACCATTTCCAGTTCCCTTCACATTTCAGGTCAGATACATGTACTTTCTTGAGCATTTAAGAATAAAATAAATAGAAACTTCTATAGGAAGTAAACTTTTATAGGAAATGAGAGCTATGCAGAAAATATAAAACAAATTCTTAAGGCACAGTGTTTCTGAGCTTAAGAGGAATGGATTGAGATTAAATAAAGTTGACTCTAGTGTATTTGCAATTGAAGCTCACATTCAGCCCCTGAATAATTTGAATAGTTTCTTGGCTAAGAGTTCACATCCAAGAGCTGAATATGTTATGCACGGAGCATAAAAGACCCAACCTTTGATTAATCTTTTCTGTTCAAACTTTTCACCACCACAAAGTACTTTCCAAACACAAGCATTCTTGGAAAAAGAGTGCATACTCCGTCAAGGAGCCAGAAAGAAGCAATCTCCAAACACTGAAAACACCACCTTCCCAAGTTCCAACTCCCTCTCTGGAGTCCAGGATTTGTAATGCTAATCTGAGTACCTTCTTCCATCCTGGAAAAAAGGGGAAAATATCAAAGTGATGGAGTTGAATATTCACTGTGGTGCTAAGAGAACATATTTTTCCAGCACTTTCCTTTCTTAACTCTTTCTTGGTATACAAATTTGTATGAAAACAGTATTTGCCGGGTATTTAGCATGATGACAAATGCTGCCAATTTCGGGCAACATTCCCAAGGGTTTTCATTCCAGGAGAAAAATCTCACTTATTACTTTACAATACCTGATTTTGTCCACGATACTGTAATAAATTACCAGCTTAGTTAAAAACTCAATCCAAATAGTTTGGAATTTGGGGGTCAAAACTCCCAACCATTTGTTAGAAAATTTCACTTTGAATCCAGTTGCTTTTGCAAACTAGATGCAGTTGTTTTTCTCTGGAAACTACACATCTCACTAATGATTCAGTTAGTTCAAAAAAGATCTGAAAGAGACTTGGGTGTTGTGTTTCCAACTTACAGAATGCCTATCAGACTTGATCAATTACCTGGCATTACAATTACCTGATTTACAGTTGATAGTATCAGTGTACTGATCAGAAAAAAATATATTTTTTTAATCTGTCACTATAAAGCACTAGTTATTTACTGTACTTTTGCCACTCGGGTAGACTCTGAAGCTGTAATAACTGACCAAAAATTTGCCTGTTAGTACCATTCTAGGCTAGCCTAACTATTTATTTCCTAATGATTTTCATTGTGTATTTCTTTTTTTTCTCCTCAAGATTTTATTTAATTATTTGAGAAAGAGAGTGTGAAAGAGACAAGGCTGGGTAGGGAAGCAGGAGGGTTTAAAGGGAGAAGTGGATTCTGGGCTGAGCAGGGATCACTACCCATTTTCAATCCCAGGACCCTGAGCTGAAGGCAGCTGCTTAACCAACTGAACTACCCAGGGTCCCCTTCATGGTTTCTTAGAACTTCCCATCTTCTGTACTTCCTGAGGGCTCTCTGATTAATACTGAAAATAGGCATACATTATTTTTCTTTGTGTGTGTATATATGTCAACTTTTTAAATCCAAAAGTTAGTTATAAGGTAAATCTGGGTTAGACTTTCTAAATAAGTGAATTTGTGGGTGCCTGGGTGGCTCAGTCAGATAAGCATCTGCCTTCGGCTCATCATGAACCCAGGGTCCTGGGATGGAGCTCCACATTGGGCTCCTTGCTAAGCAGGGAGTCTGCTTCTCCCTCTTCCTCTGCCCCTCCCCCTTGCTCATGTTCTCTCTTTCTCTCTAATAGATAAATATTTTTTAGAAAATAAAGTCCGTTTTCTCCCATGTTTATGAAAGTAACCTGTACTGCACATAAAAATGACCATAATAAGTATTTTTAGGGGTCCCAACTTTTTCCAACTGATTTGGAATGCCATCTTTAACATATATTAAATTTAAAATTAAATTTCCATATCTACTATAATCTATTACCAAAATTTCTATCCTTCTGATTGATCTATTATTGTACCAATACAATACTATTTTACTTACTATAATTTTAAAATGAGTGTTTGGTTCTAGAAGGAAACTTTTCTACTACTTTTCATTTTCAAAATTTGTCTATTCTTGCTTGCATATTTTTTACATGAACTTTAGAATCACTTCATTTATTTTTTTAAGATTTTATTTATTTATTCATGAGAGACACAGAGAGAGAGAGAGAGAGAGAGGCAGAGACACAGGTGGAGAGGGGAGAAGCAGGGTCTATGCAGGGAGCCCGATGTGGGACTTGATCCCAGGCCTCCAGGATCACGCCCTGGGCGCAACACAGGTGCTAAACCACTGAGCCACCTGGGCTGCCCGAATCACTTAATTTAGTTCCCATACTTTAAGAAAAATCATGATTATATTTTTATTGGGATCACATTAAATTCATGGATTAAAATAAGGAGATATCTGTATGCTGTTGGGTCCCCAGTTCTAGAATATAATAAAGTCTTTCCATTGGTCCTAGCCTTGTTCATATCTCCGGGTAGCATTTAAATTTTGTATGTAGATCTTTCACATTCTTTATTTTTTAATATTTTATTTATTTATTCATGAGAGACAGAGAAAGAGAGGCAGAGACATAGGCAGAGGGAAAATCAGGCTCCACGCAGGAAGCCTGAAGTGGGACTGGATCCAGGGACCCCAGGATCACATCCTGGGCTGAAGGCAGGTACTCAACCACTGAGCCACCCAGGTGTCCCAATCTTTCACATTCTTAAGTTTATTTCTAGATAGTTTCTATTTAATGTAGTTTATTTTGTCATTTGGAAATAGGAAAACTATTGATTTTTGTGCTATACTTTGTGGTAAGGGCTTTATATTCACTATCTCATGAACTTAAACAACTCTATGAGATAGGTACTCAGTTATATCCACTCTATAGATGAAAAAAAAAAAAAAAAACCAGGAATCAGAGGGATTAGATAACTTGTCCAAGTTTACAGACTAGAAAGTGGCAGAGTGAGAATTTGAAATCAGAGCTATTTGGCTCCAAATAAAATGCAGGAGACTGAGAAAACAACTGTCTCTTGGTCCAGATTTTTGAGGGGCTCTAGCACCCTGTAGCTAGAGTAACCCAGGGAGGAGTTAACCATAATTAAAGAGGTTTGACTTAGATCAGATGATCCTCTGAAGGACACAAACCAAACTCTGGAACCACCACAGTGCCACATGATTTCTCCTTAGCACATGTATGGATTATTTTACTAATAAAGGAGGTACTAATTGCAAGCCTCAAACTTATTTGTGCAAGAAATACAATTATTTTCATTTTTATGTATCTCTTGTAATCTCTGCTATGGGCTTCCATTACACTTTATCATAGTTTATTCTGTGTAGGCTCAGCTGAATCTGGTTTCCCTTAAAACATTTAAAGATTCCTCAGGCACATCATGATCTACTGAATTAATTCTACGGCTTCAGGACCCCATTTCCAGAATTGTGATTAAGTTCTATCACCATTAAGAAGTGGGTAAAAGGTCATCTAGTCATCATCCTTCCATACTGGCATTCTCTGAGATGCACACTATGGTCTTTTGTCTCAGGTGTCAATCTGCTCAGATTGCTGATCTAAATGAGTCACAGTTCTACCCTCATGGCCAGCCATCCTTCATCTATTCACATGGCCTTTCAGGAACATAGGGGAAAATCTAGATATTCTATTAGGGTTGCATATCAGACACCAATTTTTACTCCATTTCTCCTACATTATTTATTAGAGGGAGAGCCACAAGTTTTGCCATGCTTTTTGCTATGAACTGAATTGTATCTCCCTAAATTTCATATATTGAAGTCTTACCTCCCAATACGACTATATTTGGAGATGCAGCTTTGGGGAGTTAATGAAGGTTAATAAGTCATAAGGGTAAAGTTCTAATCTAATAGGATTAGAGGCCTTATAAGAAGATCGATCTCTTGGGCAGCCCAGGTGGCTCAGCGGTTTAGTACCACCTTTGGCCCCGGGTGTGATCCTGGAGACCTGGATCCAGTCCCACATCAGGCTCCCTGAATGGGGCCTGCTTCTCTCTCTACCTGTGTCTCTGCCTCTTTCTCTCTGTGTGTCTCTCATGAATAAATAAATAAAATCTTAAAAAAAAAAAATTCTCTCTCTTTCCAGGCACATGCACAGAGGAAAGGCCACATGAGCATACAGTGGGAAGGTGGCCATCTACAAGCCAGGAAGGGAGACCTCACCAGAACCCAACCATTCTGGCACCCTGATCTCAAATTTCAAATTTTCAGCCTCCAGAACTGTGAGAAAATAGATTCCTATTGATTAAGCCACCTAGTCTATTAGTTGTGACAGCCTCAACAAACAAAGACACCCTTGGACTCCAACTAGTAATCTCCTTACTCTCAAATTATCCATATCACATCTATCTGTGGTTTATATTACTCTTCACCTTCCCTCTCTCCACCCTCTACTCCCCAAAAAAGCTCAGAACAGAGCCTCTTTTGCACTATCTCCTCCCACAAACAACATAGATGGCTCTTGCTTTTTTGCTTCTCCAAGAATCTTATCTAACAGAAAAGAAGAGGGGTGATAAAAACTGGAACCACTTGATGACATATTATTTCTAAGACTATACCTAGATCTTTGCTTCTGAAATCTAAAGACAAGATTTGCTTTCAGCAGCACCAACTTTTCTTCAAGACAGTTGTTGCTTGTGGCTGGTTATTCAAATAAGGACAGGAGATAGGATAACAGAAAATATTAGGTTAAAAATCTAATTATTATCATATTGTAGTAAGTTTTTAAAAAATATTTTATTTATTTATTCATGAGAGACACACAGAGAGAGAGACAGAGATGCAGAGATAAAGGCAGAGGGAGCCTGATGTGGGATTCGATCCCTAGACTCCAAGATGACACCCTGAGCCGAAGGCAGACGCTCAGCCACTGAGCCACCCAGCTGTCCTTGTAGTAAGTTTTTATATCTGAGCATAGGTGAATGAAAGTGTCAAAGCTGTAACAATATTATAATTGAATTACTTGGTCTTTGAGATTGTAAGGGACACCTCACCCAGACTACCTAGGATGATGGGAGTTATTAGTGAGAATACCCCAAAGTAAATTAATGCAGAAAACTCTCTTCACAGCCAATCAGACTTAGACAGAAGTAAAATATTATATATCATTTTGTGGCATATACCTAAAGTTCTAGCAACCCAACAGAAATGAGTGTGACACAATGCTTGTCATCCTCTCAAAAGCAGGTGTCCACTGAAACCCCAGTCCTGTGAAATGGCTATTCTTTACTCTTAGAATATCTCTGCTTATTTTTCTTGGCTTCCTCTGTCTTAAAGTTCTTCTGTTTCATATGCCCCAAGAAAGTGTTTCAATGGGTTCGTTGGTCCTATTTGATGAGGATCAAATAGAACCCACCATTTGGCAGTGTTCTCATGCCAGCTTACCTTATAGGCTTCAGCCTCCCTAATGTTTAGGCTATCAAATGTTGCAAACCAGCCACATTGGAGAATAAATAGCCAAAAGATGAATTTTGCTCACTGCACATTGTTTTATGAATTTGAGTCAACATTGAAAAACTAGAAGATTTTACAAAAATCAGAGTTCTGTCTTTCCTAAAGAATCAAAATTGGCAACAATGTGGCAAGTGAATTCACAACCTAAAATTGAGTCAATCAGCCTGAGCTGAATTGTGACTTTTCCTGGTAGTCAGAGCATGCTATCTCCAGCCTAGCAGTCCCCACCACTCATGTAATATGTGCTGAAGGGCTGGATCTGCTTCTTTCATTTACTGTCTGGCATAGGAGGTGTCTGAGTCTGAGACCTTTGTGACCTTTGTCCAGGAGAGTTGATTCTGGTCTAAGTGGTTGTGACCAGCATTGACAGAGTCATGGGACACAAAAGAAAGAATGACAATTATGTGAAAGGAATTGCCTCTATTTCTCTCAGAAAAGGCCTCTTCAGTGAATCAGGTACTTAAGAGTTTCAGAAACTGGCAATTTCCTGAAAACTTTCTGAAAGAGAACAGTGCAATAATCGGTTCAGGCCTAGAGAGACTCTGACAACCTGATCAGTTCCCATTACTGAGCTCCCACTTTTTATTTCTCATATTTAAAATCTAAGTACTGTCCTTCATTCTTTCTTCTCTTAGGACTTTTCTAGAATAAGGGATATCAAATACCAGCACTGAGGCATTCTTATGTGTTAAAAGTCTTGAAAGAGTAAAGTCTGTTTCTTGTGTATTGTTTCTCAAGCCCTCCCTTTGAATGCTTTTCCTTTCTAGTGGTCAGTTTTCTAGTGGCTACCCCTTTATATAATATTAGAATCCTTCCTGGGGTGCCTGGCTGGCTCAGTCAGTGGAGCATGTGACTCTTAATCTCAGGGGTTGTGAGTTCAAGCCCCACATTGGATATAGAGATTACTTAAAAATAAAATCTTTAAAATACACACACACACACACACATATGAATCTAATTAACTAAATCTCTCAGCTTGCCAGGTTAAGCCCTCAGATCTTGAAAATATTTTCACCATCCTTACCTATAGTAAAATGCAACAGTAATTAACATTCAGATTTAAATATAATCTAATAGGCTTTGAGATTGTACAGAGCCACCCAGATAGCAGCACTATAAGATCCTGAATCATCAAATATGATTTTGTTGTATATTTGAACATTTCTAAAGGAAAGTAAAATGCATTTGAGAATATTTTCCATAACAGGAAAAGTAAGTAAATTTACATCCTAATCTTTGATTAATCAGAAAATTTTGTTGACCAGATAACCCATTTTCCTAGGCATGTCTGTTAAATTTATATTACTAAGATTAAAAGTCTTAGATCAGAAGCTGCTAACTCAATGACTTTGAGAATGAGGATGCCACGAAGCTTGGGAAGATCACATCTACCTAAGACCTAGCATTTTTTTTTATAGTGGGATCTGGTGAAATGAATCCCAAGAGTATTTTTAATGAGCCTAAGCATACTTAATCCAGGGAGTGCCTACTTCAGGATGAGTGACATGCTCCTGCTTCTACAGGGATGAAAGTAGGTATGTTACTATCCTGGATCTATTAACCTCTTAATAGTTAACCTCCATTAACCTCATTAACCTCAACTCTTCTTCTAACTCTAAACTTCCAACCTAGGAAATTGTCTTTTTGAGTTGCCAATTGCCTGGTCCCTTTAAGATGTAACATCACAAAAAACAAAAAAAAAAGTAATATCACTTCCTTTACACCATCCCAACTTATTCCTATCCTCCAACACAAATACTCAGCTGTGAGCTAGGAGTAACATATCCCCTTTCCTTTCAATCACCTTCGTCCATAGGAAGTAGGATTTGCATATTACAAGGATAAGAGGAATTGGAAGGAGTTTGATCCTGACATTCTTTCAGAAAATCAACTGTAAAACATATTCCTTCTGTGATTGAATCTCTGAATTCTAATTCTTCTCATTTCTTAAAATATATTTATTCCCAGAAATTTTTTTGGCCAGGAGAACTCTGATATAGGTGGCATATCTTGTGACCAAGTAAGGTCTATTACTCAAATTCTGAATCTGCAACAGAATGGATGTGTAGTCCACAAAGTCACTGGCCAACTTTCTAAGTCATCTTTTCCTCCTTCATACACTGGGGAAATGAAGCATTTACTTTAATCAGAAGGTAGGAACTTGGAAGTAGAAAGGTTATTATATTTTACTATAAACTCAGTTCAAACATTGATTCTTCCAGTTAACTGTTAGTAGTAACCTTGGTAGAAGGAATTTATCCTTTCTGTTTCCCCATGTGCCAAAGAGGGATAGTAATTACACATCATATAGTTTTACAAGGATTAAACAGGATCTATATGTGTCCAGCATATTGGGGGAGTCAGGAAAAACTAACTCTACTATCCAACAGCATCTAGCAGGGTGCTAAGCACAGAGAAGGGAGCTCAGTTGTTTTTTGTTAGTATGTTCCATCTATTCTCTATGTCTCTCATGAATAAATATATAAAATCTTTCAAAAAAAACCCACCAAAAAAAAAAAATGTTACATCTATTGATTACTTTCTGTTTGACTTGATCTTTTTACACATCATCGCAATCTTTTTCTACAAAGTGTTTTATTAGGACTCTCTAAGCTACCAGCGAGGAAAGTCCAATTTATTGCCATATTTTAGAGATAAGGCATTTAAATCTAAAAAAGAAGATTTAATGGGTATTATGCCAGGGAACCAAGTGTGAATTTTTTTCTATAAAGTGGGCTAGGATTATTTCCCAGGACTCCAGGCCACTAGAGAAGCTTTTTGAAAACTTGCCCTGCCTGGTCATTTCCCAGCATAGGCAAGTATAATAGTGCAGCCTGTCCCACAAGCCACCAGGCAAAGCCCATTCCTCTCCATGTTGATCAAAATAGGGCTTGAAAGCTTCCCTTCCATTCAAGCCCCTCTTCCTGCATTCTCTGCTTTGTAAGTTAAGAGATTTCTCTTGAGATGCTGATTTGTACTTAAAAAAAAAAAAAATGAACTTATGCTTGGAAGACTTGCTGCAATATTATATGATGATGTAATTATTTATGTAGTCGTGGCTGAGCCTATAGAAGCCAAAAGCTTTAAAATCTATATCTGCAGTTATAGATTTAGACAGCACTCCCCCACGTCATTTACACACACAAACACACATACCTCTCAAATATTCTCTTTAAGCTTCAGACCACTTTTTGATGTAATTGTGTTCTATTTTGACATTCTTGAAGCAGCCCGAGTGAAGCTTAAGATTAAAATCACAAGTCTTGCAGTTCAGACAGAGAATAAAGTATAAATGCTGAAGGTGATCTCATGTGCTCAGAATTAAGCCTTTAAAGGTCAAGTTGACTTAAAATATGGACCAAACAATGTAGCATTTAGAAAGGGAGCTTTCTTTACCCGTTTTTAACTAATGCAATGAACGATATTTCCAGCTTTATTATTAACAATGCTGGTTAAGCAATGCATTTTTTCCATGCCATTTCCTCTTTTTAATTTGGGAATATGACTATTTGTAAAAATAAATGTGCAGTAAATGATGGTAATAAATTATGATCACAGTCTGCTGACTTAGAATAAAGGAAGCTGAGAACAGTATATTGACCATTTCAGGTTCTTAATTTGTGGAATTTTTATGTAAAATGAATTTAACAACTCCTTAAAAGTTAAAAATAATTTCTGCTTCTATTATTTTTATACTTGCAGGGTCTAGGTCAGTGGCAATAACAAGGAGTTGTTTGGAGGGGGCCTTTAATTAGCCCCTCATAACCATCATCAGTCTCCCATCATAACTGCCTCAAACAGAATCCAACCAAGGTAGAGCATTGTGTATACTATTCAAACTTAGCTCCAAACAAGTCCCCAGGCTGCTTTTTCCAATAGATCCTATCTTGATAGTCTAGAGACACCACTGGTCTGAATATCTCTATTTATATCCTTCCAATAACCATCATTCTGCCTTCTAAGAGCTTATGTCATAGTTTGGCCCTAAGAGCAGGGAGGTGGGGAGCCCACACACAGAGAGAGAAAACAAAAGAGCCATTTTGCACAAGGGACTCATTTGCACAAAAGTGTTAGACCACTGTGCACCATGATCTGAGTTGAGCTACATAATTCTTCCGGGCCTCAATTTCTCTACCCATAGAATGAAGGACTTAAAGGGACTGATCTCATAAATCCTTTGCAGTGCTCTGAGCCTCAGATTCCTAGTCTCGAGTATCTGAATTTGGATTGCTTAGCAACTCCTGCTCCTGTATACCTGGGTCCCTTTTGTTATCTTTAACCATTTCTCCACAGGAAATGAAAAACTCTAGCAGAATAATTATAGAGAACCACTCCTAGATGCTACCCCGGTGGGGAAAGTCAGAAAGTCACCTAGCTGGCACCCCTCCATCACCCCACCACCACCAGATGAAAAGCTATCTGGAGTGGAGACCGCCTGCAGAGTTGCATATTCAGCAGGAGAAGTTGGGTAAGATCATATGAAGCAAACCACTCGGCTTATCTCAAGTCTCACTTTCTTCCTTCCTTTACTCGTGGTCAACAGTACAAACAAAGGGAACTGTTTCTGAAGTAAAGTTCTTGGCTTTTTGTTTTCCCCTTACCAAAAGGACTTTTCTGGAGAAGGGGAAGGGAGTGCAAAACAAAGAAGGAAACAAAGGACTTGAACTGGCTTACAGAAGGACTCCCACTCAGGCTTAGAAATGTGGGTTCTGTATGAGCAACCCAGCATCCCCTGCAGGAGCCTGAGGGGATCTGGTGGTGGCGGTGGTGCTCCCAGGCAACTGGGGGAGGGGAAAGTAAGCCTGGGGGGGGGGGTCAACAAACTGCCAGCTCCCTTAAGTAGATCTAATTATGACTGCTTACTTCAAAAAGAGGATTTAACCCAAAGCAGATTTAGCAGGGTAGTTTCCAAAGGGCAGCAGGAATCCCTGACCTGACCTTTGAGAAAATCCTCTAGGCTTCACCGCCCTGGGGAACTCAGCAAGCCAGTCATGGTGAACTCCTCAGGTCACAGAGAAATTCAAGGATTCCAACTTATCAGGATCAGGGTCCTAGTGGGGGTGTTTGATTTAGTATAAGGGGTGTCTGACAGGGCGTGCCCACCGCAGACTGTGCACTGGTGGTCAATCAGAGGACTGATAGGGGAAAAACATTTAAGACAAAAAAATATAAAGCACTAAGGTATAACCTGTTAAGTCAAAAATATGATTTCAAAACCTTAAGGGGGTTTGGTATGTAAGTGAGCATCAAAGGTCTCTTAGTGAATTCTTATCTAAGACATGAAAGTTTGCTGAAGCATCCCAGTAGTGCTACAAAGTATCAAAAGCATGTTAAGATAATTTTAAAAAAATATTTACTTCAATTTTGAGAACCCTCCACACAGTGCTTTGCTCAGGAGAAACGGTTGCTGGAGTTGTTTTAGTAAAATCAGACACTCCACACAGAGGATTGGAAGTGTTCATCTAGATAGAGTTGATCAACCTGAAGTTAGTAAATAAACACATCTGGAGTAGGCTCATTGTATAATATAAAAGTACTTTGTGAACTATAAAGCTCTTCATCATGTGTTATGATTTCAATTACTCACACAGAACACAAAAATTAGCAAGACAGAAAAAGAAAGAAAAGGAAACAGCCTGGATCTGGATAATACAGTTTCTCCATCTATGCACTTCATGCAACTAATCAATCACTGAACTCTACCTCTGAAACTGATAATACACTATATGTTAATTAATTGAATTTAAATAAAATTTCTTTAAAAATAAAAATAAATAAGCTAACAACTCTGTACATGAACTAGTGCCACCTTGGGCATTTAGCTTACATGGGAAACTGTAGAAAAGACAAGTGTGTCTGGTTCTATATCAAATAATTTACAACATGATTGGAAAACAATCCACACAGGTGTTCTTTAAAATTATTTGATTTCAGATCTTTTAAGAAGTCACTATCAAACAAGCTACTGCTCTTTTACCTGACCACATTCCAACACAGAACACCTTAACCAGAGGGCTGTTGTAAATATTCATAATTTACACTGTCAATCAAACTTTGTTTTCAAGATCTGTGCTTGAGGGTGGAAAGTTCATAGAGACTGAGGAAGTGGAGTTTATTCTCACTGCGTGGTTACCCAAAAAATGTCAAATTAGACCATTCATTTGTTCAAACATGAAGCTGATAAACCTGAGTTTACGGGAACAGAAGACCGGTTTAAAGAATTTGAAAGTATTGTACATGACACTCCAGGAAAGAGAACTTTGTTCTCTTTTCCAGAAACTTCTTCTTCCCCAAGGGATGTGCCAAATCCAATAAGTAAAAATTACCAATAGTTTTTAAAATTACCAATATTTTTTTAAAAATTGAACAAAAACCTGTTCTGCTTCATGCTTTTATTTACTCTTACTATGACAGCTTTTTCTTATAAACAAACTAATCCTGGAAAACCAGATCTCTTTCTTGTAACTATAAATATACAATAAAGCTGGGATTAGTAAAGCTGTTCCCAGGTGGCTCTTCATTTGCAAGTCCTAAACACAGAAGCAGACACACTTGGTAACTCAAAGCATCAGGATTGAATGTCACTGGTTTCAAAGATTGTGGAATTCACAGACATAACCATTCAGCCGAGGAAAGAAAAGGGAAAGAACAAGAAAAAAGAAGATGCTGAAAAAACTGGTGTGCATAGAAGAGTTAATTACACAGGTTCTCAAGATGGAGTCTACTTCAAATGCGGTGATCCCCAGTCTGAGAGACCCACCTGCCAGGACAGATATCAATGCTCAACATGCAGAGCTTTTTTAAATTTTGTGTTGGTTCTGTTTTTGTTTCTTTTTCACTGAATTTACGTGATCCTTAGAAAGCAGATAGTTCTAGTCATTGAGCAATTTATACAAACCAAATAAACCAAATATCAATTTATACAAATTTATATGAGCCAAAGATTTTCTGTTGTGAAATTGTGATATTACGAAGGAATAGGATTCATTTTAAATGTTTAAGCTTAATAATTTGTCTTCCTGAATCAGTGGATTTCAACCACTTACTCAGGAAGTAGAAGTAGATTACTTCCCATAGAAGGACATGAGTACAGAGGCTTTGCAAATGTAGATGCTTCACTGATCATGTAGAAGCTCCCTGGGTTTGTTTCCAGCTGTACAGTTATTTGGCTTTGAACATCCTACAGGAAATCTGGTGTCCCACTCCTGTGCACCCCCCAAACCTGTTCCCATGGATAATTCCAGGTGAAAGTCTGTCTCACTTTCTACAAGCTGCTGAGATCACAAGCCCCTCGAAAATCAGAGTTGGAACCTGTCTGCGATGTCGCTGGATGCTAGGTTGATTCTTGACAAGAGGCACAGAGGCAAAAGGACTGCAGGCATCTCAGTGCGCCTGGTGGCATGTGTGCACATTACCTCTCCCGCTCCTGCTCCAGCAGGTTGGTGAAGTCGTCGCTCTTGTTCATGTAGTCAGTGTGCTTGTGCTTCTCGCTCTCTAACTCGTACACCGTGCGCCTGTGGCACTTCTCTGCCAGCAGCAGCTGCTCTAGCATGCGCCGGTACGTCTCTTTTTGTTTTTCCTCGAGTCTGTCCAGCTGAGTAAACAAACATGAGAGCGAGCTTAATATTTTATTTGATTTGCATATGACTCCAAATATTATATTGGTCTACTGATTTATTATCTGAAGGAGAGAACATTGAGTCTGGTGTTCTCTGTCATCTTCCCCGTTCCATCATTTTGTCTAGGCCAGCTGGCTTTGTAAACTAACCAAAATAAGCTGTGGTAACTTCTGGCCTTCTAGCCCTTTTTCTGTGAACAGATGGTACAGCTTCTAAACTTTTGAGAGAACAAACTCTTTCACCATTTCCGTGAGATGGCACAAAACCCTGTGCTTAGGAAGAAAGAGGATGATAGCCTTCCTGCTCTCAGAAAAATTAAGAGCTCAGCATGTACCTGTACCAAACTTCTCCCCTGAGAAGTCATTACCATCAACACAATCTTTTTTTAAAGATTTGCAATTACATGCACTTCTAGGAAAACTATAGGAAGGATCTATGGTCCTCTCTCTTCAAGATATGCTAAGTTTTAGGGGGATTTCAGAGCGTAACAGGGAATGTGTATCTCAGACTAAAAGAGATGCTGTCAAATATTATTACAGGACCTTTAAAAATATTTATTTATTTATTTATCTATCTATCTATTTATTTATTTATGAGAGCATGTGAGCATGAGCCCGGCAGTGGGGGTGGGGAGTGGGTGGGGAGAGAAGGGGAATGTCAAGCAGTCTCCCTGCTGAGTGTGAAGACTGTCACAGGTCTGGGTCTCACGACCCAGAGATCATGACCTGAGCCCAAAATCAGGAGTCTGATGCTTAACCGACTGAGCCACCCAGTTGCCCCTATTACAGGACTTTTTGTAGTATTTCTCTGGCCAGGTTCTAAGATCTTTAAGGGGTGCCTTGATTATGTGTTTAGTTCCTACTGCCAAGCACAGAACCTGGAACAAAGTAAGTGTTCAGTAAATGTTTATTAAATTGGACCAAATCTTGCAATATTAACAGTTCCCCCATCCTACTCTCCTCTTCAAACTGTAGTTTAGGGTTTCTCAACTTCAGTACTATTGACATTTCAGGCCAAATAATTCTTTATTTTGAGTGGCTCTTTTGTGTACTGGAAGGTATATAGTAGCATCCTTGGCCTTTGCCCCATAGGTGCCAGTGGTACCACCTTCAACTGTGACAAACACTTTATCAGATGCTGCCAAATGTCCCTTGGAGAGCAAATCACCTCTACCACCACCCCTTGAGAACCTTGCTTTAGTTGAAACAGACATATTTAAAATTCATTCTCAATCCACAACCTATTCCCTGAAATCTAACACGGTAATTCCATGTGGTATCAGCATCAGAGTTTCTCCCCTGGTTCTCCATATTTGTCCCTTAGTCAGATGGATGATCTGAGGTTCCCTCTGTAGTTGTATGGGATCTCCATTGTGAATGGAGGCCCCAAATAAAAGAGATACCATCACCCACATAATCCTCAGCATTTCTGACGAGATCACCATCCCTTTGTGTAAGAGCTGGTGACCAGACAGACTGGTAGAGAACACCAGGTTAATTGGTGGCTAATAATATTTGATACCATTAGGAATTGACAAATTGTACTTTTATGTGTTCTGATAAATTTCTATAATCTTAAAGGGACAGCTTGTACAAAAGATTTCCTTCATGGGAATATCTTCTAAAATATTCTCTCCAGGAACTTTTCCATCTTCCTACTATGTGATTTTCATCATATATTATAGAATTTGTCAAGTATTTCTAAAATATCATCATCATCAAAGTAGAAAGAACAACTCTTTCCCTTTTTTGATCCTTTCTACTTTATCATGAATGAAGTAGGACCCACTTTCTTTTTGAAAGTATTTGGAAGAGTAGCTTCTGCCTGCTTCTTCATACCCTCCCCCATTCTTCCCTAAGGAAGGAGGGGTGACTTATTTGAAAGTTGTAACCCAGCAAATCGCACTACTAGGTATTGACCCAAAGCACATACAAATACTGATTTGAAGGAGCACATGCATCCCAATGTTTATAGCAGCATTATCAACAATAGCCAAACTATGGAAAGAGCCCATGTGTCTATCAACTGATGAATGGATAAAGATATGGTATATACATACAAAGGAATATTACTCAGTCATCAAAAAGAATGAAATCTTGCCATTGGAACAATGTGGAGAGAGCTAGAGAATAAAATGGTAAGTGAAATAAGTCAGTAAGAGAAAGACAAAGACCATATGATTTCCCTCATATGTAGAATTTAAGAAGCAAGACAAGGGAAAGGAGAAAAAAAAAAGATAGTTGTATTTGGGATAGGGAACTAATAAGCAGCTCAGCATTTTCATTTCTTAGTTTTTGCTCTGCCTGCCATAAAATGGTCCATTGTGCTCTGAAGGCCCAAACTCCCCTCAAGTGGTTTCTCCAAAGTCTAGAAGGGAAAGCAATAGAAAGCCCGGTGGTATTCATCTATCTATTCAGATCAATAATAAAACTGATTATTTAACTCATCTATCCAACTCCTGTAGTTACCCCTCAATCTCTTTGAAGAACTCTAGAGAGAAAGATGGGGACATTATTCATAGAGTAGCTAAGATACTCAGAAAAATAGACACTGTGAGGGCATCTGGAGAAATACAGCTTATGTTGATAGTGAGTATTCTAAGGGAGCCCATGGAGAAGGGAGACCTTAGCTTTAGTACGTCCTGTCCATGTGGGGCTTTGGGACTGGTTTGTTCTCAGCAGCTACAGTCCTGAGGCTGGCTCACTGGAGCAGTTTCTGGGGTCTCAGTAAGCAATGTTCCCCTCAACTACACTAGTACAGCTTGACCCCAGCACTGATCACATAATCAGGAAAACAGTCTTTTCTCTCTTAATGCACTGAAAGGATGCTGCTACACTAGCATGCCACTGTTTTTCACACTAAACTGCAGACCCAGACTTGTGACTGCAGAGGTCACAAATTCCTCTTTAGCAATAAAGCATTAGAGTGTGAGGATTTAGCTTTCAATTTTAAATTTTAGATGTAAAAACCAACATAGGTAGCAAGAAATCAGCTGTATGATACTCTTTTTCTTGTTATTTTGTTTGGAACTACATAGAGCTTCCAGGAGAGAACTTAGGTGGGCTAACCTCTCTCTTGGATCTATGTGGCTTGTCTAGAGGCTCTGAAGACCATCTCCATAACT